>NW_015151046.1:367434-382674 GCF_000732505.1 Cyprinodon variegatus
CTCTCGTTTATTCTTTATTTTACATTATTTCGTTATTGTCAAGATTTATATCATTTTTGAATTCTTAGTTTTACTTTTCCTTGTTAACTCTTTTCTGCAGTTTAGCTTTTATTTATTCCTTGGTCTAATTTTAGTTAGTTATTCTTTGGCTTATTCATGGCTTCAGTTATCTCCAGTTCCTTCTAGTTTTCCCTTAGTTATTCTTATTTTATAGTCCTTACTTTTATTCCCCTTTAGCCTTATTGAAGCTATTTTCTAGTTACAGTTAAATCCTGTTTTTCTTGGTTACTCTTTGTTGCCCCCTAGTGCCCCTTTCCTTTCCCCTTAGCTCCTTTCTAGCTGCTTCTGTCCACACCTGCTCCCAATTAACTGATTACTTCTCTCTTTGTTCTGTCTCCCTTATATACTCCTCCTCTGCACTTCCTCAGTGCTGGTTTCTGTTCATTTCTGCCTGTATGATTCTCCTGAGTTTCTCTAGTGTTTGGTTATTCCTGAATTGATGTTTTTGCACCATCTGCTTCACTATTAAAACTGAAAGAACCGTCTCTGCCTCCTGTACTCTGCATTTGGGTCCAAAACATCCTCCCCCAACCCTGACATGGCCAAGCTAGTCTGGAATTAGATCAGAATGAGATGTTGAGATGTGACCTAAACTTGACCGTTTAAGTTTAAATACTCACAGAGTGACTAAGTTAAAAGAGAACTGAAGGCCAAAGCTCCTCTGCTGGTTTGTCCAACATCCACAAACACTCTATGGGATTCATTGTTGATTTAATGACTGTGGTAATTAAGGTTTTTTTAATAAAACTTTTCTTTTATTAATTATTATTTTTATATCAAGCTGGTATATACAGTCTACTGAAAATCAAGTTCTTCAGCACAACAGATAAAGAAAAGTAAAAGAGTTACAGTGGTGTGTTTGTGGTGTGTTTTATAGGGCATCCAGCGCCATAAAATATTTTATTG
This sequence comes from Cyprinodon variegatus, assembly GCF_000732505.1. Taxonomy (NCBI): domain Eukaryota; kingdom Metazoa; phylum Chordata; class Actinopteri; order Cyprinodontiformes; family Cyprinodontidae; genus Cyprinodon; species Cyprinodon variegatus. Next base: position 368,401 of record NW_015151046.1, read on the forward strand.
CTACTATCTCTATAGGAGTGCATTGTGATGTTTCCAGGATGTTGAGTGAGACTTTAGGTCTCAACACCCTGAACTCTACAACACTGATCATAGCGAAGAACAATTAGAACCATTTCAGTCATCTAGAGATTTAACAGGCCAGTAATCAGGACAACAGCCCACCGGCAGTCTTTTTAATGGTGAAGCAATGGTTGATCGCTTCTGAAGTGTGAGGACATTTTGGCAAGGGTTAATTAATTGTAATAAGTCTGCCTGGCACACAAGTTGTCAGTGAGGATGCTTGGATGAGAGGCGTGGGCTCGTCTTGCCTACGAAAGCCAGTGTAGGAGTCTGAGCTGTCAGGCCGCTGCGCTCCAGAGACTCGGTCTGGCACTCACCTAGATACACATCTGCTCTGATTAATCACCACCTCCGCTCCCGGTGCATACATTTCATTATCGGCTTTAAGTGGCCGAAAACAGCGAGGATCAGGGTGAGGAGAACTGCAGGGAGGAGGCATTTGAAACAGAGGAATTCACACTCAGCAGATGATACTTTGCTGCAATGAGTTCAGCAACATCTAATGCCAACTTCCTGCAACTGCAGTGCAATATTCTGCTTAGACACCCGTCTAACTTTAAACACTGCTGTATGTTGCATCTCTACTGCCTTCAAGAATCAATGCAAGAAACTACAAAAAGAAAGAGTGCATTAACAACTTAGCAAATGCGAAAGCATATTAAGATATATAAAAACACTGGCGAAACACAATATGTTACAAATATTCCTTATATAAACGTTTCGGTTATAAAATCCTATAATTTCACGATGTTAAAGATATGCTCTGTCTATGCACCTTGAAGCTACATTTAAATAACACTTCATAACTTACCTACCGGGCTCACCTCTCAGGAAGTGGCCCCAATTAACAATTAAATGCATTTTTTACAAAATCATAGATAATTATCCTAACAACAGGTTTAACTTCAACCGATTTCTCAAATGCATCTACTTTACTAAATTAAATTCTATCTGGTTTAATTGTATTTCTTAAGGTTTTCTCACATGCTGCACAAACCTAAGTTCTTTCTGCATGGAGTTTTTATGTTCTCCCCACATGCTGGGAAATTCTCTAGGTACTCTGGCTTCCTCTCAAAGTCCAAAAATCATGTATATTAGCTTAATTGGAGCCTCAAACTGCCCTTAGGTGTGACTGGCGCACTGTTCAGGGCAAACCCCGCCTCTCACCCATAAACTACAGGCACCAGCCCCCCTGTGACCTTGATGGATACGAGGCAGAAGATGGATGAATTTTGCTCATCCAGTTTATTCTTCCATGCAAAACAAAAAAGCATGTTTGTCATTAAACATTTGATGCAGAAAATAGCCTCAGAAAAGCCTTTTCTTGTATCTTGTGCTCATCGATGGTGTACAGTCATTGGATGTCCGTTACGCTGGACTTTAATGTGCCACTTTATATCCTTCAACCTTCTGGGCAGCTTGTATTTGTGTATGTTTGCCAAAATGAGGTCAAGTTACTCCGGAAACACAATATTGTCAAATAAGTGAGCAAGTAAGGAGTTAAATAAGTTTAGATATTTAGAAGAAATAATTCAATGTTTGGAGGAATTTTCATTTTATCACTTGTCTTTTACAGGAAAGTTTGACCAGTGCTGGGTCCATTTGCTTCTTGAAATTACCTCCCAAATCTGCAGAGGAAATAAGCATCATTATTAGACTTTAAAATAGAAGTTATCACAATTAAAACAACATTTTTGCAGGTAAGAATAGCTGCATGAGTTAAAAGAGTGTCTTTTTTATTTTCTAAAAGAGTTTAGACTTAAAGTTAGGTAAGTGCAGCTAATATCCAAGTGAAATGAGTATGAGCCTATAGGGATGCCTAAGGCAAATGAATGTATAAGGGAGTAGAAAGGATTTTAGATGAACTGGATGTTGGGATGTAGCAAAGGATGCTGAAGTAGCTAAACAAGCTGAGATGGATGGGGATTTGCTACCTGACAGCCTTCAAGGACAAAATGATGCAGGTAAATCTTTTCAGAGGCTGGCAGGTGAAAAAACTGTTCATAGATGACCTAACATCCTCCTTTATACAGCAATGGTTATTAAAATGCAACATTTTTAATAAAGAGAAAAAGATTTTCAAGGAAGATTAATTACAATCTACCATTTATATGATACTCCCCACATTATTATATAGAATTATTCATTATTTGGCGAATGCACATTTCTACCTGAGGGGTGACATGCAAAACGAGCCAATTAAAATGTTTCTTTTCTTGTTAAAGGATAATAGAAACATACAGGAAAACAATGTGTGTGACGTTATGCATTGAAACCAAATCTGAGGGAAAGTCCAGTTGCCTCCAATTAAAGCTTGACCCAGATGTCTGAGAATCTAGACAGGTTCATTTTAAATTAAAACTAGATTTGTAAATAAATCATAAAGCTACTCTACCTTTAAGAAAGTTAATCGCTCATTCAAATCAAACTGTATATCAGCCTGACTTTTCTGCTGAACCCTACAGTACACTGGAAAAAATCCAAATCTAGATAAGTCATTTTTTTCTTATAATAAGTGCATTTGTTCTTGAATCGAGGAGGTAAAAGATACATTTTGCCAATGGAACAAGACAATTTACACTTAAAATAAGAAAACACAATTGCATTGTCTTATTTTAAGTGCATTTTATCCAATTATCGTATTTTAAGAGTAAAAATACTCATTCCATTGACAAACTATCTCATTTACCTGCTCAAATTAAGGGTGAATACACTTAATTTAAGAAATTTTGACTTATTTTTATATCGTTTTTGCAGTGTACCGGTAAATGCACTGCAAAAACGATCTGGAAACGAGTAAAAATGTCTTAAAATTAGTGTATTTAGCATAATTCAACCAAGTAAATAATAAGATTTGCCAATGGAATGAGTATTTTTACTCTTAAAATAAGATAATTAGATAATATCCACTTGGAATAAGACAACACAATTGTTTTTTTCTTATTTTAGATGTAAATTGCCTTATTCCATTGGCAAAGTGTATCACTTAACTGCTTAATTCAAGAAAGAAATGCTGTTTTTAAAGAAAAATAAACTTACTTAGATTTCTATTTTTTGCAGTGTGAAAATAGTCAATGATGGACTGAGCTAATCCAATGTAAAAAAAACAAATAAAATTAAATTTCAATGCTTTTAATGCCTAAAATGAAATATCCTCCAAAGTGGCAGTTTATAGTGCAGGTTGCTTCTTTGTGCCAACATGCTCTGTATGATCAGACCCACTTTAAAGCCTCCACAGATGTATTCACTGCAGCACCTTGCCGTTAAGAGCCTTGCTCAGGGGCAGCTTTACAAGCTGTTTTAGAAGGTGATAAATGATACATATATTTCCAGTCTTCAAAAGGAGGGAAAACTGCGTTCAGAGTGCGGGTAAGATGAGGGGGCTTTACCCACCAACACAGATTCCAGCAAAGGATGATCACTTACTCGGCCTACAGCCAAAGGCAATTCGCAGAGATTTACTTGTCTGTGTGCTTTTTCATAGATCCTATGATTGTTCTTGTCCTTGCCTTTCAAAATGAAAAAGTTTGATTTGGGAATGTTAGAAATACTCATGAGCGTGATGCAGACCATCCTTATTTCCTTAATCTGGTGGGAGATTTCTAACAGAGCAACACTGCCATCCACTGTGGGTCTCTGCTCATGACACCGGGCGGCAGATGGCTCCGACGCACCCTGCACAGATGAGGGAAGGAGATTTAAACCCTGTTTTCCAAGATTATGGAGTAATGAAAAATTATATTCTCATATTAGCTTGTGGATATTTAAGGGGATTTCTTGTGCAGCACAAAGTCAGCAATTGCTTTTAAAACCACCTTTAACATTCAGCTCAGTTCTTAAGTTATTTTTTTTTTTCAATACTAGTGGCCAGTGGCAGAGCCGGACTTTTTTGGCTCCCAGGGCCACTGGGGGGGCAAGGTTATTTCAGGGGGGGTCCATAGACTATCAGAATGTTTTTGGAGCTTCTAAACATTGAACATTTAACTACATGATAGCCACAAAGGGGATAAGAGTTGCGTCTTTATTCTGCAATTTATAAACAATGTAACAAAAATTTAAATCTGAAACAACTTATGTCAGCGTGTCAATAGGTTACTGAATGGGTCTCTGAATATTTTGTGCATTTTAACATGTATACTGCAAAAAAACTGAAATCTAAAGGAGTCATATTTTCTAAAAATAAGTGAATTTTTTCTTGGTTTTTCTGAGGTAAGTGAAACACGTTGCCATTGGAAAACGAAAATTTTGTCATGTTTACACTGCAAAAACAATCTAGAAAGAAGTGAGAAATTCTTAAAATAAGTGTATTAAGCCTTCATTTTAGTAGGTAAATCAGATGATTTGCCAATGGAATCAGTATTTTTACTCCTCAAATAAGAAAATTAGATATTATTCACTTGAAATAAGACAATCCAATTACTTTTCCTTATTTTAAATGTAAATTGTCTTGTTCCATTGGCAAAGTGTCTCACTTACCTCCTCAATCCAAGAATAAATGCATTTATTTTAAGAAAAAATGACTTATCTAGATTTCGATTTTTTCCAGTGTAACTAAAGATCTGACCCAAATGCAGAAGACCAAACAGAGAGACCACGGAAAAATTTAACAGGTTTATTTAGAATAATGAGGAGTTCAGAGCTGCTGTGAACACTGTCAAACCGGAACTGGAAAGTGAGGGGAAGACCCGGCGGTTAGTTCAGGCTCAGTGGGAAATTAGAATCTTTGACTTGAAGAGGAGGAATAGGTTGCTGACCCACGTTTCCAGAAAAAGGTGTCCTTTATTGAATCCAGTCTGTGTGGGATATTTCAGTGATTGTCTTGTTTGATGGAGGGCGGACAGGGTTTACCCAGATTGCGGTTGTTTGTAGGTGAACAGAGAAGCTGACTGCCACGGAGATTTCCTGCGGTACTTGAACGGGTTATTGTGGAGATGAATCCTCTGCTCAGAGAGAAGCCCCAGACGATCGAGTGGGGGGAAAAGGTTGATCCAAAACAAAAAATTGATTCCTCAGCTCAGTTTGGTTCTCAGAAGATCCTTCCAGGGGAGAGAAGGTCCGAAACATCCAGTTTGCAGGATGACTTCCTGCCGAGAGGCAAAGCAAAAACAGCAAGAATAAAACTCAGGTAAACAAGAAACTCAGTTTGACTCAGCAAACTCAGCTTGGCTAGAGTACCCAGAACTGGCAAACACTCTGGCGTCGAGGTAGTGGCAGTCAGCAGCTTAAGAACACTCCACAGGTAATGAGGCAACGAGCTGCAGGGGTGCAGGGAGGCCCGATGAGGACGGGGCACCACCTGGTGGAGGAGGAAAGGAAACACAAAAACAGACCACACAAACTGGATTCCTGACTAATTTTAATTAAGAAAAAGACAGTTGTCTAATTTTGAAGTGCATATTATCTAATTATCTTATTTTAAGAGTATATATACTCATTCCTTTGGCAAATCTCTTATTTACCTACTTAAATTAAGGGTAAATACACTAAATGTAGGAAATGCTTTCTTATTTATAGATCATTTTTGCCGTGTAAACATCAAATGGTAGAAAATTCATTTGTTGTTGTTTTTTTATTTCTCCTTATTAATTGCAACTGTTTATCAACAGCTCAAGATCAATATCTCCTCTTTTCCTTTTTCAATTTCATTGATAACTTTACTTTTATTTGAGTTAAATATTTATCTAAGTTGCCGTACTTTTACCTGAGAAATTTATTTATTTTTCCCTGCATATCACCAAAAACTATACAGCAGGGATCCAGGGCTGATACATGCACTGCAAAAAAATAGAAATCTAAGTCAGTCAATTTTCTGAAAACAAGTGCATTTTCTCTTGAATTGAACAGATAAGCAAGACAGTTTAAATGAATAAGACAATTTAGATTTATAATAAGAAAAAAAAAACACTGCAGCTTCTTATTTCAAGTTCATGATATCTAATTATCTTATTTTAAGGGTAAAAATACTCACTCCATTGGCAGATCATCTCATTTATCTACTGAAATTAAGGTTAAATAGTCTTATTTTTAAGAAATGTTGACTAATTCTTAGATCATTTTTGCAGTGCGTCAATCATCAGAGGGGGGCAATCACATTCAGTGCCCTCCTTGCTCTCCTTCAAACTTTTATTTTTGTAATTTTCAAAAGTGAACAGACAGGAAAATGGTGCTAAGACAGAGAATGGTTCCATGAAAGCTATTTTGTAAAATGTGAAACCAAAACATAGATGTTAATATGTTTTTGTTAGGTATCAACCATCAAGTTTTTATAAAATTTGTTGTAAGAAACTCGATATATTTCTGGTACTTTTAATTAAACTGTGAGTTATTGGAGGTATTAGACAAGAATCTCTGGCCTCCCTTTGTTATTAATCTTTGCCAGCGGATATGGACAATTTTTTCGTCTTTATTAACTTTGTTATTCATTTTTATATTTTTAATGGCCGTGTGGAGCAGTGGTTACATGAATGACCCATCTATGAAAGCCTTACACTGGAAAAAAAAATCATTTTTTCTTAAAACAAGTGCATTTGTTCTTGGATTGAGGAGGTAAAGGAGACATTTTGTCAATGGAGCAAGACAATTTACACTTAAAATTAGAAAACACAATTGCATTGTCTTATTTCAAGTGCATATTATCTAAATATCTTATTTTAAGAGTAAAATTGCTCATTCCGTTGGCAAACCATCTCATTTACCTGCTCGAATTAGGGTAAATACCCTTAATTTTAGAATTTTTTAAACTAATTTTTAGATCGTTTTTGCAGTGTAGTCCTCGACGCGGGCGACCTTGGGTTCCGGCCTGTGGTCCTTTCCCGCATGTCTCTCCCCCTTTTCTCATACACACTTTCCTGCACTGGAAAAAATCGAAATCTAGATAAGTCATTTTTTTCTTAAAATAAGTGAATTTGTTCTTGAACTCAGGAGGTAAAAGAGACATTTTGCCAACAGAACAAGACAATTTACACTTAAAATAAGAAAACACAATTGCATTGTCTTATTTCAAGTGCATATTATCTAAATATCTAATTTTAAGAGTAAAAATACTCTCATCTCATTTACCTACTCAAATTTAGGGTAAATACATTTAATTTAAGAACTTTTTACTTATTTCTAGGTCGTTTTTCCAGTGTGTCAGCCTACTGTCGAAAAAACGAGTCTCTAGTGCCGTAAAAAAACAAAAAAATTATTATTTTTTTTTTTTAATGACATAACAGATTAAATTAACAATATCCTCTAATTTCCTGTGATTAACAGTACTTGCAAGGTTCGTTTTAGAAAAGGTTTTAAAAGAACACTGCTAAAAATGTTATTTCATTCAGTGGGCTGCATATTATTCATGTAAACATTACAGACATAAAATACTGTACCCCATTATGTATCAGTTAGACTCATTTATCAAACTAAATCTGAATGAATATCCCTCCATGTAAACTTATTAACAGGAAAAGGAATTTAGAGGAAATCCAACCTTAAAGCAGCAGTTAAAAAAAGAACAAAAAGTAAACAGATGGATTTTAAAACAAAAAAAAAAACAATCCTCTTTTACATTTATGACAAAAATATTTTTAGGGTCAAAGTAGTGATTAAGCTTCTGTTGCAATGATGCGGTCTTATTTGTCTTCTCTTCTATTCAGTTGCTTTGGAAACCTGTAAACATTCAAAATAAACTCAGAGGCAATTTAAAGATGAGGATCAAACATAATTAAATAAAAAAGTTTATTTGTACCTGTCACTGTTTTAGCTCTACTGGGCTCCTCTCAGCATTTTGTCATTAATCATTTCATATTACTGACTTCAGCATTTAGTTTATACTCTGTCGCTTTAAATTACATCGATTTAAGTAGATTTTAAGAGTTTATCCTAGACCTTTACTGTAAAAGTCGCTTCTGATATCCTTATAATTAGCTTATCTTCAAAAATTCAGCAAACATATTTGGATCATCAAAAGCTTGGAGCTAAACAGTCTTCATGCAAAACCGCAAAACTTACTTTTGCAAATCAATACAGGTCTAAATTGATTAGGATCCATTGCTTGGACTTCCTGAGAACCTCCAGGCAAACACTCATTTATCTTATTGGAGAAGCTTTTTTGGAAGCAGAGTTTTATTTTACGGTTAAGTTTTAAATGAATTTCCTTTTGTGTTTTCATCTGCCACCTATGCCGTACTTCTAAACCTCTTAAAAATAAACATTTTGATGGTCAAGTGAATAACTAAAAAATTTTATATCCGTATGTGTGCATTAGTTGGCCAATCACATTGCTGTAACGATCTTGTTTCTGTTGTTTTTCTCTAAGTTTTCAGTTTCAAGTTCATCCAGGTTTTTCATTGTTTTCTAGCTTTATTGGTGTGTCTGGATTCATTTAAGTTGCTTAGGTTTTTCTGTCTGTCCTCTGCTGCCCCCTGGTGTTCTTTTCCCTTGGCTTCCTCGTCAGCTCTAATCACACCTGCTCCCTATCAGCTCATTATCTCTACCTTTGTTCAATCAGCCATAAATACACTCCCTCTGCAGTCCCTCTTGGCTGGATCCTACTGTCAAAGTCTTGGTCTGTTTGTTCCTGTTTTTCTTGGTTTTACATTTGTTGTCCTCTGCTGCCCTCTTGTGTCCTCCCTTGCTCTGTTTTTCTGTTCTGCCTTCACCTGTTTTCAATCCCCTCGTTAGCCCTCTCTTTGTCTCTGTCCCCTTTAAAAGCCCTCCCTCTTCAGTTCCTGTTTGCTGGATCCTCGTCTAACTTCTGTCTGTGTACCTCGTCTCTCCCTGGCTCCTAGTTTTGGTTAACCCCTGATGTCTCCTTGGTTCAGGTGCGTTTGTAGTTTTCTGTTGGACTTTGATTCCTGCCCCTGGACCTGTGAACTTAAATAAACCGACTTTAATTCACCTCTGCCAACTGGTCTCTGCTTACAAACACCTTTTCATGACAGAAGGATCCAGCCAAGAGGGACTGCAGAGGGAGTGTATTTATGGCTGACTGAACAAAGGTAGGACTAATGAGCTGATAGGGAGCAGGTGTGACTAGAGCTGACGAGGAAGCCAAGGGAAAAGAACACAAGGAGGCATCAGAGGACAGACAGAAAAACCTAAGCAACTTAAATGAATCCAGACACCAATAAAGCTAGAAAACAAGGAAAAACCTGGCTAAACTTGAAACAGAAGACTTAAAGAAAGTCCATTGGTTAAGGCACTATGGACATAGTGACCATAAGTCTAACTACCTCCAGCAATCTTGAAAGTGTTGAGAAAAATAAAGAAAATAGCAAAAATAAATACCACAATTTCTTGGACTTTGAACAAACCTCCAAGATCTTTATCAGATGCAGGGAAACATGAACATCCTGAAGGGAAATGAGTTTTTGAAGCAACACACATGATTAAGATCAGTCCGGAGCTCCAAGGAAAGAGGCTTCATGTTGAGGATGTGGGATCTAACAACACTTTAAATTTTCAGTGGTGCCACTGAAAATACCGTGTTAACGCTTGTTTTTCAAACATGTATCGACCAGCTAACAAACGGCATTTGGCTCCCTACCCACTTGCAAAAAAAGCTGGGTCTAACCCCTCGCCGTTATGCTGCGTGGCCTTTGTCTACCACAGCAGTGTTTCTGGTGAAACTATCACCCTGGGTTAGCTTTGATGATGTCACCAGTGCGTCACAAATCAGGAAAGTAAACAATGGAGAACAACATGGAAGGAAGCCGGGGCGTAGAGAGTGTGCTTTATTGTTTTTCTCCTTTATCTGACCGAAACCCTCTTAACACTATTGCACCATTTACATTGAATGGAAACAGAGTTGTTTCGGCTTGTTAGATCAGACGCGGTTGGCGCGGTGTGGTGACGTCCGGGTAGACATGTGTCAGTTAGCTCCTCCCACTGCCACTAAAAGCCAATTGTTGCCAGGTTTAAACAAGTTTTTCGGCCAGTGGGAAAGGGGTATTACATTCCTAGACCTGCACCTTTTGTCTGGGATAAAAAATAATTGACCCTCTTAAGTCGGCCATACACTGCACGCAGCTACAGCTCACAGTGTACGACAAAACCGCGGGGTTTCATCGTACAGTGTGAGTTCACATTTCACGATGTATGTTCTCACACTGTGCTACCCGACACTCTGATGCGATCTACCTGCTCACACCGCACATCTGAAACTTAGACGTACTCCCAGCTTCGCAGTGAGATGGCGCTACTGGGACTCGTCTATCTGGAAGCCAAACCAGTAGAAGAGGAATATGAAGCTCACTAGAGTGAAACGCGCTGCCTTGGCTATTTGTGCTATTTTGTGCTGAAATCCTTAAAACGAAAAAGCCGACAACATTATTGGACAAAGATATGGCTTAAAAAAACTTAAAAACGTGGCTACTACTACTACTGTCAAATTTACATAAAGAACTCCATTTCACTCATTGCACCCCCGCCATGCTTCTGTGTTTTCATCTGAGAGGAAGAAGAAGAAGAGTCCTTGTTTGCGCACTGAGCAACTTGCCCACGATAGACGATTGAAAATCAAACATTTTTGATTTTCTCCCGGCCTCACAATTGCTGGTTGTGAGAGACTGATCGTCCCTCGTTACTCCCTGTACGCTTCACGACGCAAGATGAGGCTTAAAGTCGGTACAATTGAAAAATTCTCGCTCGACTGGAAAGTCGGCCCCTAAAGGGCAAAAAATGGCAGAGAGTAAGCCTGGCTTAAAGTCTACTTGTAGTGGTGAATAAGGTACTATGTACTACACATACTGAGAATATACCAAAAAGTTTAACCTACCATAACTCAACATTGCATGAGTTGAGACAGTTATAGATACCATGGGATTATGGGAAATTGTCAGCCTTAATCAGGCCTACAAGGAACTCAGCTAAAATCAAGCACCTATCACAGGTAAGCAGTGTTGCCAACTCAGCGACTTTGTCGCTATATTTAGCGACTTTTCAGACCCCTCCAGCGACTATTTTTCAAAAAAGCGACTAGCGACAAATCTGGCGACTTTTTACGGTGTCACTGGCGGCTTTTGAAGACTCTTACGTGAAAGCATGTATTGTTCCTACTCTTGTCCTCCAGCGGCAGCTGCTGCCGTGGGGCACCTCCCCCATCCCAACCCCGTTCTCCCGCAGGAGTCCCTCTCAGCGTTGCAGTCAGAGCCGCAGGATGTGTACCCTCAGCGTCCAGACTGCAAATGAAGTGCGAATGCGCCGCGATTGATGCCGCAACCTTGTCCGTTGTGTTTTCCTCTCTAAGATTAACATTGATCTGCTGGTGAGAATCATTATGTCTCAGTCTAAACTGTACAGTCAAAAATACAGAAAAGAGCGGGAATCAAACCCTGAAAAAAAGTAGCTCTATATATTGTTTAGTAAAGTGAGTAAAAACACTATTATATCGTGTTTTTACTCACTTTTTGTCTTTCTGTAACGACATTATTTCTCTGACAGCATCAATAACATGCACATCACTTCCTGTGGCAGATTATGCAAATTAGGCGATTACGTCATTTAGCGACTTCTGCCAGCTTTTAGCACAGCCAATAGCTACTTTCCTTACTGAGGAGTTGGCAACACTGCAGGTAAGGCAGGTCACGACAAATCAAACAGTATCAAGGATTAAGACACACTGCAGGAAAATCCCAGAAGATGGGGGGAAGGTAGGATGTTAAAACCATCATCCTTTATTAACATTTTGTGCCCCATTAAGATCAAAACCTCTAACAAAGCAGACCTGGTGCTTTGTGCTGATAAAGTTAGTTTACTTTATCAGCACACGATAAAGTAAATAAACCCTTGGAATCAAGAAATGCAGTGAAATTGTAATTAAGCCTTTTATTTTAATAAGCTTTCCAGGATTTGATCAATAAGTATTAAGTGTAAATGTCAAATCATTCTGGCTTAAATATGTATAGAAATGTTCTCTTTATCAGACCATATTGTCCCAAAATTCAGGAAATTTCTATTTAAAAAAAAAAAAAAATCCTGTCTTTTTTTCCATATTCTATGCAGGCCAGTTAGTTCTACGTCAGCCTGAACACCTGAATTCGGCCAATCATATATTAACGGTCATCTGTCAATCAAATTTGTTTCGGTCATAGCATCTTTATTCCTTTGTCTCAGCGAATATACGCCTGTATACCCAGGGAGGAACTTTTTTTCCTGGATCCATTATTCTAGTTTTCTTATTTAACGATAGATATGCGATAGCCACTTGCATCATTGTGGATCAGATAAAAAGCTTCTCCAAACCAAGCTCACCTTATGTGGTGATAGATTCCCCCACCTGAGCTGCGGATCTGTGCAATCTCTCCACCGTTACCATGGAAGTCATTGCCTCTTTCATCATTAATGCTATTTTGATGGTTTGCAGCTTTAGTTTAGCTCTTCCATTTAGATTTTTCTACATTTAATCAATGCAACCAATGCAATTAAATAACTAAGAAACATTGAAATAGCATTTTTTATTCTTTTATGTTTTAAAGTAAAACCCAAATTAAACAGATAGGACCCACCTCACCCCAAAAGCTGCAGCACAAGCACAGACATGGATCAAAGGAGAAAGGAGCAAACATTTGGCAGGTAAGCAGGCTGCCGTTTTAAAGGAGAATGATTGGCTGTTACTCTGTTCAGTAAGCAGTGGGATGAAAAACCCAGCTCAGCTTGTGTTTGTGACACCATGACACAGCGAGTGAGAAAGGCCATTAAGACAAACCTGATTGTTATTTAAAGGGAAAGCGTTAACTCGAACCGTTAAGCAGAGTCGTTTTTCACCGCGGCTGTTATTACCGTTTGGTTATACGACTCTTGGCTGGAAAAATGGGACTGAATTATTTCTCACTTTATAACACTGATACATTTCACATTTGAAAATGATGGTATGCATGCACAGAAAGCCGCATTAATACAATTTTTTCTATATTCTAACAGTGCAAGTCCGTCCACATTACTATGGGGCTTCAAAAACTGTCAGATGAAGGATCTTCATCTAAGAGTGAATGAAATATGAAGCAACCTTTTCTAGATCTAGTGTCTCCAACAGTTCACTGGTGTCATTTCTACACCGCCTGCACAGCCAAATGCCTCCACCCACTGCAGCCACTGCCTTCAGAGCAAATTGTCTTTATTCTCTACCCGCTCCTGAGTCAACTGGCTCAGAGCCTTGGACAAAAGGATGCCAGCAGTTATCCTCCTTTTCTCTCAAATCACGGAGCTGGAGCTCATCCCGTTACACCTCATAAGGGACTGTTTGCACATATGCGCTAAGGTGGGCCTAGAGAGCAGGCTGTCGAAGCCATTAGCTCAAAGTGGGCTCACCATTTTAACAAGGTATTGCAACGTATTGTTGGGTGAAGGCCCACTGTCAGAGAGCAGGAATGTTTCCTTCAGATGTGGGGATCATAACTCAGCCATCTGGGCACCGCCATCGCAGCCTGCTTCCTCGGGCTGTGGGGATAGAGTTTTGGAAAATTTGAAGCTCTTATTGCCTTCTGTAACCTGCAGCAAAGTGATATTCAATTACTGCAACAGAGTGACTGCGGGAGGTATTGCTTTAGAAGAAATACTTACACATAGAAATCCCAAATGTGGATCTTTTGAAATCACTTACAGGAGTATAAATGATTACCCTAGCAAGCTTAGCCTAAATTATTGATCGTCTTGCTTTCACACACAGTTAAGCAAAACTCTAGCTGTTCTTGGAAAGTTCATTTTCAAGTTTTAAAAGTTACCGTCTCTCTGCTGCATAAAATATGCAGAAGGTAATGAGCTGACAAGACAGCTAATGCTGCACTGAGCCACTAGCTGCACTGTGAGAATCTCTCGAAAACTTGAAGACGAATTCACTTCTGGGAAAAGGCAGCAGGTTAAATCAGCTGAAGAAGTAAAGACCTTGCATTACCTTACTTACATATTGGTATTAACCAAGGATGTCAAAGTAAAATACACAGAATGCCAAAAAAACTAATTTGCTACAAGCCGAGGGCCGGACTAGTTAAATGTTTATGAAAACATATTCGAATGAACATAGCCTATTGACCCAAGACCTAACACATTGTTTTAAAAACAAAATACTAATATCAATATTATTAATAAGCTTTTTTTAATATAAATGGATGGAAGGAGAGAGGAGCTGATCCTGCAGCGAGGGGCAGGTGGGATCCACATAGCCTCGTGAGACCATCCTGATCTCGCGAGCTTTCAAGATTTCACTCGCTGATCGGTCTGGAGACTCTCCGTTAAATA
>NW_015151046.1:382994-385983 GCF_000732505.1 Cyprinodon variegatus
CTGATTGGTTTATTTGGCCCGTCTATCACCAACATAGGCCAATCAGCTAACCAGTATTTTCGCCCCTTCCCAAAATTACTTCAACCGAAGGTTTCCAGATGGATATGCGGAGCAAATCCATCTGGTGGAGTCAGGTTAGGATCCACAAGCCAGGCACAGAATACCAGGAGGTGAACAGACGGCACAGTCAGGGCAGAGGTCCGTGCCTGCAAGTGGTTTCCTGCGGATCCCACCTGCCCCTCGCTCTGCAGCGTGTCCGTCTCTATCACCTGCAGGATGATAGAGATCCAGCTCCTTTTAGGCGGACTGAAGCCTTACCGGGCAGCCGGGAGGAAGCATACGGTCACCGGCTCAGCTTCGGACGCTCCGTCCCCGGCCTCCCGGTCTGGTCCAGTCAGAGGCCCCAGCAGAGTTTTTCTTCTCCCCTGTTGCTACATAAATCCTTGATGTGAGGAATTTCTGAGGAGTCAACAGCTAAAGGCAGGTGAAAATCACTGCTTCAAGCTCAGAAGGAATATTTCTTGCAAGTCATATACTTCATGCAATCAAATTGTTTTCCTTGATAGAAACATTTAATCAATCTGACTGTATTTTGCCAACAATCGAACCCGGCCCAGGGTCTTTCTGCATTGAGTTAGCATGTTCTTCCTTAGCATGTGTGGGTTCTCTCCAGGTACTCCTCCCAGAGTCCAAAAACGTGACTGTTAGGTTAAGTGGCTTCTCTAAAGTCTCCTTAGGTGTGAGTGTGAATGGTTGTTTGTCTCTGCAATGGATTGGAGACATGTCCAGGGCAACAGCAGCCCTTACGACCTCACTTGGAATAAGCTGACAGAAAATGGGTGGATAGATGGAAAGTTAGGCAACAAAACCGATATGACCAAGTAGGTACAGGTCAGGCCAGATGCATTGTTGTTGTAAAGGTGCAGAGTCATGTTATATACCACACAAAAAATACCCAAAAAACATTTAAACATGATATACATTAAGTGTCCATTTTGATATTATTATAATAGTTCTTTTTGAGCCAAAATATCCAAAAGATGTTCTCTGAAAGGGAGGGAGGGTACGATTTAAGGGGAAGGGGAAATTTTAAGACTAATAGATGTAGAACAACAAGAAAAAGATTATGTTTATCAATTTGCGGAGTTAAATTGTGGAACAAACTAAATTAGAACCTAAAGCAATGCCCAAACATATTTCTTTTAAAAAAAAATGTACAAAGAAATTATTTTCAAAAGGTATAGAGAAGCATTGTAGAAAGTTTTGTTTGTGTTTTTTGTTTTGTTAGTTTGTATATATGTATGACGGTATATGTGTATACATATTTATGTCTGTATATGTGTAGGTAGGTATGTATTTATATGGATATATATAGCAACATAATTATAAATATTATAAATTAAAGAAATACAAGAATTAAAGGGGTAGGAGTACATAAGTTTTACTTCTTTCTACTCCTTTTCACACATGTAATAGAGGTAAATTAACTCAGGAAAGGAGGGTACCTTGTTGGTTGTTTTTCTCTACAATGTTTTTAAACATTGTTTTATTGTTTTTCTCTTGCATGTTCGAAATAAAGAACTAAAAAAAGATAAATAAATAAGAAATAAAAATAAGATTCTGCACAAGTTACAGAACTATTGAAAGTCCAGATGGTTCAGCCAACTACCTAGAGTGGCTCAGTTATCCTGAGCTATCTCTATAGTTCTGCTGCTATAGGCTTAGACTGCTGGAGGACATAGGGACCACATAATTATCATTCTGCCTCATTCTATCACTATTCTTCCACTCTGCAGGATTCGTAAATAATAAATTCTAGTGAATCCTGCGCATAGAGAAATAAAATTCCTGTTCCTTCCAAACAAAAATAGGGACACAGCTTGAAGGTAAGAATCAATCAGTCTATCTATCTGCACTGAAAAAAATTATCTAGAAATAAGTAAAATTTTCTTAAACTAAGTGTATTTACCCTTAATTTGAGTAGGTAAATAAGATAGATTGGGATAGAGGGATTAGTATTTATACTCTTAAAATAAGATAATTAGGTAATATGCACTTAAAATAATGCAATTGGTTGTTTTTATTTTAAATGTAAATAGTCTCTTTCCATTGGCAAAATGTTTCACTTTCCTCCTCAATTCAAGAAAAATGCACTTATGTAGGTTTACAGTAGATTTAATTTTTTTGCAGTGTGTCTGCCTGCCTGTCTATCTACAGTATATATCTGTACTCAGAGTGTAGAGCAATGCTATAATATCAGTATTTAGCTCTGGCTTCAGTGAACAACAATATTCATACTTTATTCCAAGCACTGTTCCATTCTTTTCAGATTTTTTTCATTTCTCCCACTGGAATGTGCATTTTTCTGTACTAAATCCCCACTTCACTGGGAGATGCTAACCGGCTTAGTTGCAGTAGATTATCTTACTTGTTTACCCCCTGCGCACATGAACAATATCGTACCTCTGTGGTTATTGTAAATATACTCAAAAGGCTTAATTTGCGAACAAACTGAGCGAAAATAAAGCATAATATACAAAAATAAGAAGTGCTACCGTACATCATTTTGATGTGGTAATCTTTGTATTCTACCAGAGTAAGTTATAACATGTCTAATCATAAGCATCTTATTATCTTTATGTAAAAGTCTGTCTTATTAGGTCAATTTCAGGCGTTTCTTTGTATAAAGAGTCTGTGGATAAATCAAAGCACAACACTGCAAAAAATTACATATAAATAAGTAATTTTCTTCTTTAAAAAAGTGCAATTTTTCCTACATTGAGGAGGTAAGTAAGAGTTTACCAATAGAACAAGACATTTTAAAGTCCAAATAAGATAAACATAATTACATTGTCTTATTTCAAGTGCAGATTATCTAATTATCTTATTTTAAGAGTAAAAATATGAATTCCATTGCACTGTAAAAAATCTAAATCTATATAAGTCATTTTTTCTTAAAATAAGTGCATTTGTTCTTGAATTGAGGAGG
>NW_015151046.1:386511-389841 GCF_000732505.1 Cyprinodon variegatus
GCAAAACATTTCAGAAACCGTATGTATCAAATATGATACATTTGGCATTACAGGGTTAATTCTAGATCAACTTTGCAGTGAAGGAGAGTTCCAGAACCTCTGAGCCGTCGTCTGAAAAGCTCCATCTCCACGGTTCTTAAAAAGAGGAAACGGCAGCATCTGATGAGATTATCTAACAGATAAATAAAAGGAAAGGGGTTGTAACAAGTCTGTTATATATTTCGTAGTTAGGCCATGCCTAAAATGAAAAGGCAGGCGGTGCAATGAGGCAAGGACGGGGGGGGAAATGGTCCCTCTCTTAAGCTCCAGTTGAATCTAAGAAGCCTCTTGGAACCCAGCAGCATAGATGTGTGAATAAATTCTATATTTGCTCGCCAGAGCAGAGGCATTTTATCCGAAGGCCAAAGGAAATTCTGACCTAATTAACCCAGAAATGGAGGAATCCCTGAGTTTTCCATTTCATAGACCATTAAAGCCAACAATGACTTGCTGTGTATCAATCTACGTCGTAGGAGGGGGCAATATTGCTCCCATTTTACAGGTGGTGGAGGTCCTACCCTTCTTTATAAAAATTTTAAAAAACTTGCCAGCACTGTCATTATGTCTCATGAGTGTCTGTAAGCCGGGAGAGAGTCTATTCCCTGAGGTGCTGCTGAAATCAACTGAGCAGTAATTTTTTTATCCACATATAATTTCACCATAGGGGACAATGAAGAGGAAAGTAGCTCCCTTGATGACTATTAAAAAGCTGATTACACAGAGGGAAGTATCTTCCACCATGCTGAATTTGAAGGGATTTATGTTTTGGTTTCTCAATTTAGCAAAGAATTACCCTCCCACTTCCCACCCATCTCGGTGCTCCTAGGGCTTCATGTCTCTCTCAAGGCTCCGTAATATGAGCACCAAAAAACTTGCCTTCCAAATGGCAGCCTTTAAAGCCGCTAAATCCTGAAATTAGCATGTCCTTTACTTAGCAGATGTTCACTGAGGATAACAATTGTTCACACAACAGCATGAATTAATGTGCCTCTTGCTGCTTTTGGGTTTATTTTTGAATCTAACATGTAATATTGTTGTAGACCATGTAAATCTGCAGTGTTTTCAAAATAAGGATATCTGAGGCTAAGCCTGACCGTGTCTTTGGCCGTTTCTCAATATGCGTTCTTAAGTGTTCTCGTGTGCTCGTGTACTCATGACACGTCATCAGCCTCAGCCCGAGTACCGTTCCAATTCTCGAAAAAAAAGTCCGACGTTGAGCGGACCAGAGTGACCAGCAGACCTCCGAGGGTAACCGCAGCCAGGGCTAATGTTACCCCGTCTATAGTGCACTTCTCTCCGTCTAGTTATGTGTGAACTACCGCTCGTTCTGACAACTCCCAACAAAGAAATTCCCGCCATTGCTGGTTTTATACCCACGGTTTGGTAATTTTTTTTAATGTTTTTTAAGCTTTAGAAATTAAAAATATTGTTTTCAAAATGTTTTGTGTAGGGAATAAATAGTTTTGACTGTTAAAGAAATGCTAAAGAACGTTGCATGTGATGACGTCACGAGTACGCTTCTGTTCCAATACACATATGTGCTTGCGTGCTTGCGTTCTCGTCAAGTCCGATCTTCCTGCGTTCTCGCCAAGAACGGCCTTGACGAGAACACGAGTACGTACTCGCGTTCTCATGAATTGAGAAACGGCCTTTGTTCCATCAGCAGATGTTCACACACGTCTAAATTTTGGGTCCTCGCCTTCATGTCAGAGATGGTCAGAGGTTGGTAGTAACAGGTTATATTTAAAGGCACAATATGCAACATTTTTCAGTTAATTAATGTGTTCCATAACGTTTTGGATGATTAAATGAGTCACTTCGGGTCGAACAAAGGTATTCTCGGCCGCCCTGGTGGTCTGTAGGGGGAATACCGTACTTGTAATTGCAGGAGCCCTCGGCCCGCACCCACAGGCTCAGAAGTCTCGTGCATCGCGAGAGTCGGTCTTGCTTTATGGCGAGAACTGCTACAGTGGAAGGCGTGCTCGTTGCTAGCGCAGTGGCGATATTTGTGCAGTTATCATGGCGGAACCAGCGAGAAAACAGCGAAAGCACATGCATAACAAATAATGTTTGAAAACATGCTAAATTTTCAAACTCGAAAATTGGAACAAAATAGTCACTTACCGCAGTAGACATGGTGATTCGTTGCGTTCGCCTGTCTGCTAAGCTCAAAACAACCGCGCCTGGCTTGACGGAGAAACCAGGAGAACAGCTAAGCATATTTACGACGGTGCACTTTTACTTTCGCCCTCTGGGGGGAGCCTCGCTGGAAAATCAACACCGGCTGCATAGTATACCTTTAACTGAATAAAAAACTTTATTGATTTTACTATGTGCTGCTCGGTGGCA
This sequence comes from Cyprinodon variegatus, assembly GCF_000732505.1. NCBI lineage: Eukaryota > Metazoa > Chordata > Actinopteri > Cyprinodontiformes > Cyprinodontidae > Cyprinodon > Cyprinodon variegatus. Next base: position 388,900 of record NW_015151046.1, read on the forward strand.
AAGTGGATAGCACTGCTGCCTTGAAGCAAGAAGGTTCAGGCTCCCGCCCGGGGTCTTTCTGCATTGAGTTTGCATGTTCTCCCTGAGCAAGCGTGGGTTCTCTCCGGGTACTCCAGCTTCCTCCCACAGTCCAAAAATGGTATATTAGGTATATTAGCTGCGACATATGAATCAAGATGCTATGACCGAAAAAATTTGACTTACGGATGACCGTTGATATATGATTGGCCGAATTTAGGTGTTCAGGCTGACGTAGAACTAACTGGCCTGGAGATTTTCTAAATTTTGGGACAATATCTGATAAAGAGTAAATTTATATACATGTTTAAGCAGGAATGATTTGACATTTAAATCTGACTTCCCTACGACTTTAAAGGCACATGTGGACTTTGTGAGTTATTTTAAATGACTCCTCAAGGCAATATACAGTATACAGACACTATCATTGCTACGAGTTGTGCTCCCCTCTTGAAAGACCGCCTATGTAAGTTGGGAGAAGATGCACCGCCGTTGGCCAGGTCATGTGACCTGAAAGAACGTATCGCTTTACAGCCACAGGCTTTTGTCATGGTCCTCAAGATCTACTGTCCTTCAGATTTTAGATGCATCCCTGCTTCAACATAGCTGAATCAAATGATTGATTACCTTTTCAAGCCATTCATTTAATTAAGCTCTGTTGAAGCAGGGATGCATCTAAAATCTGTAGGACAGTAGATCTTGAGGACCAGGGTTGGAGACCACTGGTTTAAACCTTCTGAGGAGGCTAAAAGAGAAAAAAGGGATTGTGCACGATGAAAACAAGAGTCGATTGTAGAATGGAGTTCGTTCGTTGGCCCAGGCTGCAAGACGAACCCGGCTGCAAAACTGATTCTCTTTTCTCAACTTTATTATTAGTGGGAGACAATTGCAGCGATGACAGGACCAGCAACAACAGAGGAACCA
>NW_015151046.1:391459-393054 GCF_000732505.1 Cyprinodon variegatus
GCATATTTGCATAATATTCAATTTCAAATAAAAAAAATATTACGAGTAAGTAAATTAGTTTTTTAGTAGTCTTTTTACCAAATAGCCTAATTATTTACATCTTTTTGAGTAATTCCTTGGATGGCTTGTTCTTACTTTTACTCAGTTATTAAACACGATCAGTGTTCTTCATTCAAGCAGCATTTATTAACCCTTGCCAAGGAGAACAGATTCAGGCTTTTCCAATGTTTTGTCTGTCAAACAAAGGATTGCACTAATTACTTTAGAACCAAAGTAAAAAAGGTTTCTCACACATTCAGTGCAGTTTTCCTAAAACATGATTGTTGCAATAACAATAAACTGAGGGAGTCTAGATCCTTACAAAAACCTCCGACACTATAAAACTGTCATGATCTGGCCTGTTTGCTCTCCCTTAATTAGTCATTCCTTAACCTGTCGTTTTTTTCCTCCCTGCCTCAATTATAATTTATTCCCCTCACTTGTTTCTTCTGGTTTATATTCAGTTCAGCCTGAGCATTCAGTGCCAGATCATTACTTGTCTTTCTGTTAGTCTGTCTGTTCAGTTTTATTTTATGGTTCGTGTCCTGGATCCTAGCTGCCAGTGGAAAGAGGGTTTTTATGTTTGTCTCGTCTCCTGATCATCCACAGTTCCTCCCCCGCGGAGTCCTCTGGGTTTTTGGCTCAATATGTGGGGAGGTTCAGTTTTTATCAAAGTAAGCCTGGCTCCAGGGAGGAGACCAGTTTAAAGTCCTGCATCAAGTTCCGGTTCCATGTCCTGTCTCGGCTACCCTCTTCCACTGAGCCTGTCTGTCTGCACCTGATCCTGTCTGCTCCTGTGCGTGACCACCTGGTCATGCTTCTGGTCCCAGTCAGACTCTGAACCCCCCTGGGTGCCTGTGGATGCCTGGAAGTCTGGATCCTGTTCCTGTCTGTTCCACAGCCCCGCTTTTGTTTTGTTTATTTAATAAACTTTTGAACTGTTCTACTGACTGTCTCTCCTTGAATAGTGGGTCCATCTGTCCTCGTTTCTTGACAAAAACAGCTTCTACGACATCAGTAAAATAAGGCTCACATGTATATAGCTTTGTCTAGCAGGTGTTGTTTGAATACATTTGTGCAATTAAGCACAAAAAGAAAAGCTCATATTCAGGTTATTAACTAGAGGCCTAAGAGGATAGAGTTTATAATATTTGTTTTTCATCACAGTAGAATACCCAAAAAGTTACCCTAGTAAGAATAACACTATGCAGCCAGCAACTAGTTACTTCCTACCTTTACTTATGTATTATGAAGAAACATGTCTGTAACTTTAGTTCGAAGGTGAGCTAGAAGTAGGAGCCGCCCTGATGTTTGATCAGAACAGATGAAGAGGAATGCAGGACCAGGTCTGTTAACAGATCCACCGTAACGAAGCTTCCAGGACATGCAGAACTTCCTCAGATTGAAAAAGGATCAACCAAGGATTTTATGCTACGTTAAAATGAGGAAGTTATGTCCCCTAAAAAGCCGTTGCGCCTCGGACTTTCCCATCGGTTCTTTTCCTGGGAGCAAGTTATTTACTACTCTTAACTCAAACTGGCTAAAAACCATATAAA
>NW_015151046.1:394707-396186 GCF_000732505.1 Cyprinodon variegatus
GTGTTAACGAGCAGTTGGACAGGTGTACCTAATAAAGTGGCCGGTGACTGTATGTTTAATGTGGCGTCTAAAACCAGTATGGAAAATAATAGCAACCATTTGTTTAGGATTTCAGCCAGAAAATCATGTGAAAACATTGAATGTTAGGAGGGTTTTATGAGTGAACTGGACGTTTTTAGTGTGCGACTCAGTTGTCAAAATCAAGGACCGCCTCTATAAATATTTATTTCGGTAAAACAAATGGGTTTTAGTGTAATATTAGTCTTCCACTTGCCTTATTTGGGATGTAAAGTCATAGAGCTGAACTTCCCTCTGTGGAGCTGCTGTTTCTTTAATAACTAATGCTGTAAAGCAGATTGCTAACATAAAGGGAAATTATTAATATCACTTCAGGAAATGTCAGTAAGTCAAATCCTACGATTACATTTTTTATATTAATATTTCAGCACGGCCTCCATTACTGAAAATTGTACTATTGCACTTCATGGACTTTTACCTTCATCATACTTTCTAAAATGTTTAGAAAAAGGCTGGAGGGCAGCAGCAGCTAATATGGCCAGAGTGTGAATTAGCAGGTTCAATTTCTGTCCCAGGAGAAAAGGCGGCGCTGTGTGCTGGCTGCTTTCACATCTACCATCCATACTGCTTACTTATTTAGATTAATATACCTAAATTATACATTAAAAAATGCAGTAGGAGGAAGAAGGTGTGACCTTGAGTAACTGGGAAAGTTCGGCCGACAACTTCATATTGTAAAGGATCAGCAGCGCTCCTAGAATCAATGCTTTTCAGTTATATTATACATTTACAGTGGGGGAAATAAGTATCTGACCCCCTGCTGATTTTGCAGGTTTGCCCACTTACAAAGAATGCAACAATCTACAATTTTAATCATATGTACTTTCTAACAGTGAGACAGAATCCAAAAGAAAATTCCAGAAATTCACATCATATGAATTTATAAAAATTGATAACCATCTGATGAGAAAAACAAGTATATGACCCCCTACCAAACAGCAAGTATTCTGGTTCCTACAAGCCAGTTAGTCTTTCTTTAAGACACAGCCCCAATCCCAACCAATTATCTACATCAAATACACCTGCCTCACCTCCTTACCTGTATAAAAGACACCTGTCAGCACCCAAACAACCAGCATCCAACATCACCACCATGGGCAAGACCAAAGAGCTTTCTGCAGACGTCAGGGACAAGATTGTTTATCTGCACCAGGCTGGGATGGGCTACAAGAGAATCGGAAAGCAACTTGGAGAGAAAAGATCAACTGTCGGTGCAGTTATCAGGAAATGGAAGAAGCACCACACCACCGCCAACCTCCCTCGGTCTGGGCCTCCACACAAGATCTGGCCTGGTGGGGTGTCCCTGATCATGCGAACGGTGAGGAATCATCCCAAAACCACAAGGGGGGAACTGATGAATAAACTGAAGGCAGCTGGGACCACAGTTCCAAAACAAACGGT
>NW_015151046.1:397655-398811 GCF_000732505.1 Cyprinodon variegatus
GCCAATAAGCAGCTTTCCTAGCTTAAACAGTTAGCTAAACAGAGCGGCGGCTGTCTCCTCTGCAGATTAGCTGTTAAAAGAGCCACTTCCTCTTAACTTTGCACCCACACTGTTTACATTTGATCACTGCTGAACTTTAAGAAATGGAACGTCATGAGAGCTGAACAAAACGAAATTTCAATGACATAAAAAGTTGCTCTGCCTCACATCCCCTCTCCCTGATCAGAGAAGAACGGGGCATTTGTTTACAGCGTGGGCACAGCGTGACTGAGCGGCTGCTTCCATTTTCTGCAACCACTCATTTCACAAAATAATAATATTAATAATAATTAATTTAATTTATAATGCACTTTTCACCAAAAAGGCCTCAAATTGCTACAAAAAAGCATTTAAAAAAACATTAAAAAAGAAATACATAGAGATAAAAGAAATAAAATAAAATAATAAAAGCTGTTTTAAAAGAGAAAAAAGAAACATCTAAGGGGGACCAAAAGTTTTGCTAAAAAGAAATGTTTTAAGGCCTTTTTTAAAACACTCAGTGGACTGAGGGGCCCTCAAGGTGTCAGGGAGGGAATTCCACAGATGTAAGGGCAGAACAAAACTCAACAGGATTGCTCAGAGATGCATGAATCAAGCAAACTACCACTCTGAATGGTTTTGATGAATAGCATTAAAACAGTTAAAAGTATAAAAAGGTTTTTTTTTGCAGGTTGTAGGCCCTTCAAGGCCAGACTAAAGGTTTAGAACCCAAAGCAACACCAGGACCTATTGGATAGAATAACGTTCTCTGATCAGGTGAGTCAAAAAGTGAATCGTTTGGACATCATAGAAAACAAGACGTGTTTGAAATTCTCTACATTCATACGATTTGTCCACTGAAGGGATTAGTGACAGCGAGGCGAAAAAAACTGTCATTTGGGGAAAGTTTCTTTCACACAGTGATCGTTAGACGAGGCCAAACCTCATACTTTTGGGACTGATTGTTTCAGAGTCAGTAATGCTTCAGTTCAACACTGATTGGGCAGAAAGAAAGATGCTCAGACGGCAGGACTCCCAGAGGATCACCCAGAGATGCATGAATCAAGAAAAATGGATAAACGCATTGCATTCTTATAGATAAAAGTATAAAAACATGAATTTTACATGATATAGGCCT
>NW_015151046.1:401609-403113 GCF_000732505.1 Cyprinodon variegatus
TGCAGACTGAGGTCGATGATTTCTCTGTCAGTTTCCTCTTTTATTTGATTAGATTTGGCATATTGTTGTAGGAGGATTGAAAAATAAAATCTAACTTATTCAGATGTGATTCACTTCAGCTGCTGTTCTCCCGGATTGGGATGTTTCTCTGAAACCGACAGTCTAACAACCCAAAGACTCTGAAACAAAGTTACCTTTTTTTTTTTATATATATTTTAGTGATTCTTTTACTCTTAATGGCTAAAAATAAAAATAGATATATATATTTTTCGTGATCTCCTCACTAAAAAACTTTTTTTTTTTTCAAATATCCCTGAAGACACCATAAAAAAACGAAAAGATGAAAAAAATAAATGACTTATAGTCGTTACATTCCTTGTTTTTTTCATAAAATAATTTCATTAGACTCCTTTTTTTCTCTAGTTTGTGCTTCTGTGGTTTAAATTCGGCCCCCTGCATATGAAAGCTTTCCTTACAGGGGATGGGGAGCGATGGAGGGGAGGTGAAAGCTGAGCTCCTCCATCACTGCGACTGCAGGCTTCCTTTCAGCTCCTGCAGGATCTCAGTTCCGCTGCTCCACCCGATCACTTCAGCTCCAACAGAGCTGGAACCTTCCTGATCTTTCTGAGCGGCCAGCAGTTTCTCCAGGGTGAACCCCTTTCTGGGCATCACGGCGTCATGGCTCCTCAGACAGGAAGTGGGGCAGAGGTCGTTCCTGCCATCTCCCACGTAGAAGACCCGCCCGTATCCTGGCTTCTGGGACAGGTACGTCTCCAGGATCTTCTTCTTGCACATGTTGACGGGGCATCTCTCACAGTCGTGCGAATGGTAGTGCTTCACCTCCATGTAGCCCGACTCATTGATGCCGGCCGGGTTGGAGAACACCTGGTCCACGGCCGCCTGGAGCCCCGCCCCCTTCAGGATCCAGTCTATGAACAGGGTGTTGGAGTCGGAGATGATGATGCAGTCCACCGAGCTTTTGTTCTGCGATATGAAGGTGAGCAGGTCCACCATTCCAGGCGTGAAGGGGATAGTCTCCATCACACTGCGGATCGTATCAGGGACGACCCCCTGCTCTCCTGTAAATGGATTACCGGGAGATTATTCTAGAAAGAACAACACTGGAAAGAGATCTACATCCATCAGACCAACTTTAGTTCCAAGAGTTAAATAAACAAACCAAGTTTAAAATACTTTACTAGTTTAACTTTACTTGTTTTTCACTGGAAAAACAATCTAAATTTAGTGTATTTATCCTTAATTCGAGTAGCTAAATGAGAAAATTTGCCAATTGAATGAGTGTTTTTACTCTTAAAATATGCTAATTAGATAATATGCACTTGAAATAAGACAATGCAATTAAGTTTTCTTATTTAATTTCTACAATTAAGTGTAAATTGTCTCATTCCATTAGCAAAATGTCTCTTTTACCTTCTTAATCCAAGAACAAATGCACTTATTTTAAGAAAAAATTACTTATCTAGATTTTGTTTTTTTCCAGTGT
>NW_015151046.1:404153-408359 GCF_000732505.1 Cyprinodon variegatus
AAAAACTTCGATATCGATATCGGTTATCGGCTACATGAGTTTTAAAATATCGGCATATCGGATATCGGCCAAAATCCCAATATCGTGCATCCCTAATTAAAAGCGTCCCTATATGGCCCATTTACTGATTTAATGAAGAATTAAAAAATAAAATTCCGAAGTTGATAGGACTGCAGCAACCAGCGGACCTCCAAGGGTAATGGCAGCAAGGGCTAACGTTAGCCCGTCGATATCGGTTATCGGCTACATGAGTTTTAAAATATCGGCATATCGGATATCGGCCAAAATCCCAATATCGTGCATCAATAGTTTAAAGCGTCCCTATATGGCCCATTTACTGATTTAATGAAGAATTAAAAAAAAAAATTCCAAAGTTGAGAGGACTGCGGCAACCAGCAGACCTCCGAGGGTAACAGCAAAGGGCTAACGTTAGCCCGTCTGCAGCAGCCACGGCTAACGTTACACTGAAAAAAAAAAAATCGAAATTTAGATAACTAATTTTTTTCATAAAATAAGTGTATTTGTTCTTGGATTGAAAAGAGAAGTGCATATTATTTAATTATTTTATTTTAAGAGTAAAAATACTAATTTGATTGCCAAACTATCTCATTTATCTCCTAAAATTAAGGGTAAATACACTTAATTTAAGACATTTTTGCTTATTTTTCTCGTTTTTCCAGTGTAGCCTCCAGCAGCGCTCTCTCTGCATAGCCAGCCGTGTGTGAACACTGCAAAAAATAGAAATCTAAGTAAGTTTATTTTTCTTTAAAAAGAGCATTTCTTTCTTGAATTAAGCAGTTAAGTGATACACTTTGCCAATGGAATAAGGCAATTTACATCTAAAATTAAAAAAAACAATAGCGTTGTCTTATTCCAGGTGGATATTATCTAATTATCTTATTTTAAAGTTAGAAATACATATTCCATTGGCAAATCTTAGTATTTACTTGCTTGAATTATGCTAAATACACTAATTTTAAGACATTTTTACTCGTTTCCAGATCGTTTTTGCAGTGAAGGACCGCTGGCTCTGATGGCGAGTTTTTTGTTTTATTTGGTAAAATGTTCATTTGATTTATATTTTTCTGACTGTGTTCATCATTATTCCCCCAATAAATGAAAAAAATCAGAATTTATTATTATCTAGAGACTATTAATAAGATGAGGTGAAATGCAGCTCCAGACGAGCTGAGCGTGTGGTGATGTCATCAGTACGCTTCTCTTCCATATTATGCTGCGTGCTCCCATTCTTCCACATTCCAGGCTTTCCTGTGTTCTTCTCCAGAACGTGCTGGGCGAGAACCCGAGTCCGTACTCGTGTTCTAGTGAATTGGGAAACAGCCCATGTCTCTGTAAGCCCAAATAAAACAGTGCATCATTCTAACCTATGTAGGCCATCACTCTGCCCATGTACTCGGTCCAATGATCCCTCCTGTAGGAACGCTTCACAGAATCCGGAAGAGTCTGACCTGGAAGGCACCTAAAATCCAGGCAAAATGAATAATGAAAAAAAAGTTCATGAACTTCCCCATGTTCTGATGACATATAATAAAACTTTTATGACTTACCTGATGACCCAGATGTCACTGTTGTCATCCACCACAGTGTGATCAAAGTCAAACACCATCAGAATCTTCATTTTTACTTTTTATCAGCACTTTTCAAACAACCTGCTTCCAAAAAACAAAAATATTTCATTCGGAGGACAGAAACATTTATGACCTGCTCTTTACTGAACTGAATTATTATGTCAAAACAAATCGAAACAGAAAGAAACTCGATAAAACGACTTAAATCACTGAATCTTTCTGGCCGATCGGAAAACCTAATTTTCATTAATCATTATCATATTTTATTTTTTTTTTATTTGTCCATAAAAACTCACTTTAACTGTTTTGACAATAAAATGACCAATTTTTAAACAGAAGTCTGGTTCAACAGGGTTCAGTGGCAAATAAACCCGGTAAATTCATGTGTCGGTAATTTAAATTGGTAACATTTAATAGTTTACAGTAATGGATAGACCAGATATTTGTATTATGATATAATTTAACAATATAAAAGAAATGAAAACAAGGGAAATGACAGCGAAACCAACCTTATCTGTCAGTCATCAAGCCGATGGCTGAGGAAGCTTTCATCTTCCTCGCGCTGTGGATGGTCACCTGTTTTCTGCTAATTACCGCCCCCTGGTGGGTAAAAACAGATTTTATACCGTTTCTTTCTTTCTTTGTTTCTTCCTTTTTTTTTTTTTTTTTTTTTTTTTTTTTTTTTTTTTTTTTTTTTTTTTTTTTTTTTTTTTTTTTTTTTTTTTTTTTTTTACTGAAATTGTGTTTAATCAGAGGTGGGTAGAGTACACAAAAATTGTACTAGAGTAAAAGTAGAACTATATTATCATCTTTTTACCCAAGTAAAAGTAAAAAGTAGCCTTTAAAGAAAGTATTTTATTACTCAAATACTGTGTAACTGATCTTACTACGACAACTTATACAATATTTTGCAAACTAATGTAAAAATGAAAAAAAAATCCCACGTGTTAATCCCACGTGTTAGGACAATTTTGAGAATAAAATAAAAAAAAATGTAACATATAATACTTACCCATTAAAAAGTTTAATGGAATATACAGTCTTCAAAATACATTTTTCGAGATGTAGAACTTCCAATATCAATAGTTACCGTATGTAAGAATATGTTTAATTACAGTACACTGTTTGCTGTATTTACACAAAAATGACTTTTGAACAAAAGAGAAAGAAATGTGTCTCTCAGTGATATTTGTTTAAAACAAGCCTGTTTTCATTTGGTAAATTTACTCAGATTGTGGCAGAAATTAGAGATACTTTTTCATATTTTTATGATAAAGTATTAAAGTTCTGTAAAAATAACTAACCACTTCTGTCTTGTTGTTGTAAGATACATCAACAAGACATCTATGCTTCTTTTTTTACAATATAAAGTGAATAAATAATAATAATAATAGTATAATAAGAATAAGAATTATTATTATTAGATTAATAATAATGACAGTTGACGATTATTATTATTTTTTATTTTTTATTAGTATTACAGTGCTTTAAAACTACTCCCAACTTTTTTTTTTCAATTTCAATACATGTAAGTAGTTACTACCCACTTCTGTCTTGTTATAAGACACATAAATAAGAAATCTATGCTTTATTTTTACAATATAAAGTGTATTAATAATTATTATTATTATTGTAGTATAATGATAACAATAGTATAATTACTATTATTATTATTATTATTATTATTATTATTATTATTATTATTATTTTCTGATTTATTAGGTTGCAGTAATAAGGAAGTAAACAAATCTCATTACCGTCTTGTGGCCACTGGGCGGCAGTACCGAGCCACCGCCACACATTCCACAGAGAAGAAGAACTCTGATGACGCATTTCTTCCTGGTTGCATCAAACCCATTTTTTTTGTGCTGTTTGTGTTCGTAGCCAGCGTCCCTTTTGTGATATTTGTTTGTTCTCCTGGTTTGTTATTTTATCGGAGCAGGATGTTTAAAGGGTTCGGGACGTGGCTGGGTCTGGAGAAAACGTCCGAGGAGCAGGAGGAGCAGGAGGAGAAGGAGGAGAAGGAGGTGGTTGAAGCCCAGAATGAGGTAAACAAACAGCAAGCAGCTGAGCGCGATGATGAGCCAGAAGAGACGATCGGAGGAGCTCCAGACCACAGTAAAGGACTCGGTGGTGAGGAAAAAACTGTTATTGTTATAAATGTAGCTTTTGGTTAAAGTTAGGAAGCAGCTGAGGTTTAGATCCACTCTGCTGGTTATGAAAGATGGAGGACTTGTTTATTTCTGGCTTTCAGCTTTTTGTTTGAACTGTTTTTCCTCATTAAACATTTTATTTGGATCTTTGTGAATCATGTGTCCCAGCAGATCCCAGGGAAATCTAGCTTTTAAATCAACTGAAAGTTGAAGAGTCAGTTTATAAAGATGTATTCAGTCCAAGATGGTTGATCAAAACAATCCTGAATAAATATTAATTATTAACAGACCTCAGCTGTCAGTCACCTCAGAGCTCCACTGAAGCCACTGCTGGAAAGCTGGCTTCACTAAACCGGCCTGATGGTCAAACTTCAAAGCTTCTCCTGGAGAAAAGATTTAAGATCAAAGGTTGAACTGTTTGTCTAAAAGGCAGAAAAAAAGTTCCAGTGAGTGGCCCTTAGCTG
>NW_015151046.1:410721-412245 GCF_000732505.1 Cyprinodon variegatus
AATTTTCTGATTTCTGTGGTTTTACTTTATTGTTTCTTTACTGCGGTCTCTACTAGAACAAACTGGGTCTGAGGAGAAGTTGCTGGTTCTATTCTGGTCGGTTCTTTGTTTCCATGGTGCGTAAAAACACTCTGCTTCTCTTCTGCTTCCTCCGTCTGAAGGCTTCATCTTCAGTTTTGCGTCCAGCGCCACCAAGAAGTTGTCGGAGTCGGTGGTTGGGACGGCTCAGACCATCAGGAAGACGGTGGAGGAAGGAAAGATCGACGGCATCATAGATAAGGCACTTTACCCTCCTCTGCTTTATGGGATGTTGTTTCTACACAGATGAGTTTGTGTGGTTTTCTGTGAGGGCGCCGATCGCCTCATCGTCTGACAGGCGGGTGAATGACGGCGTCTCTGCTGTTGGTGTATTTGCAGACCATCCTGGGAGACTTCCAGAAGGAGCAGGAGAAGTTTGTCCAAGAGAAGAAGTCCAGACGATCAGGTAGGGACAGCTCAGAGGGACGTTTGACTGCAGGGTATTTAGCTGTTTGATTAATAGAAGGAAAGGGATGCTAATGGAAAATCTGAAAAGTGTGGCGCGCTCCTACAACCTTCCACATCCAAAGATTAAAAACCTTTCATTATTCTTCTTTGCAAAATAACTCAGTCTTGGTGAAAGATGATAGAGGTCATGGTTTTCATGTCACAGAGTCTCAGTTGGAATTATTAGAAAGGTTCTCATCTTTACCTGATTTAAAGTACAGATAACTTTTCAAAACTTGCTTAAACACACAGATAAGTAGGTTTAATTTTCCCTTTGTTGGTAGAAAAACATAAAATATACTGAATCCTCTTTTTTTTTTTTTGTCTTAAGACATTTTAGACAAGATAATACAGATTGAACTGATTACAAGTCTTTCATAAATAGTTAAATATTCTTAGCTCTCTGGTATTTACAGCATTTAAGCTGCAAACAGCATCCGTATTGAAATAATTAAAATGTTATTTTAAACTCTAATAAGGAGAATTTCTTAGATCTTAGAATCTGATCCACCTTCTGCCGTGTTTGCAGCCTCCTGTCTGCATCTGTGATGCAATCAGTGGTTTGCGACACTCAAACTGGGCTCCAGTTGGACAGATTCTCCTCCTGATTTTCTCTATTCTGTTGTTACATCACGTCTTCATCGGCGTGTATAGAAATAATCGGCCAGTTTGGACGAAGGAAGGAGTAGAAAGTACAGATATTTGTGTTCAAACTTGCAGTAACTAATTATTTAAACCTACTTACTTGACACTTCTGGTGGCGATGTTCCCGATTCGCAGCGGCAGTGATGCATGCAAGTAGAAGCCAGCACCTTCCTACGGAAGAGGATTAGGGCCACTGAAAAAAAAAATAAGTTAACTGATTTTTTTTTATTTTTTTGAGAATAGTATGGGAAAAAAGTCAGAATTCTGACTTTAATCTCAGAATTCTGACTTTAATCTCAGAATTCTGACTTTTTCTCAGAATTGTGACTTTTTTTATTGTCAGAATTCTGAGAT
>NW_015151046.1:413951-415466 GCF_000732505.1 Cyprinodon variegatus
TCCCAAACAGTAAGGCTTTACAGCTGCGAAGGATCAGAACTTCCAGAACCAGTCAGGGGTTTGCTATGAGATGCTGAATGGGAGAACATCCAGGCCAGGGGTGCCCAACCAGTCAATCGCGGGCGGAGTTTCACTCGATCGCGAGAAGTTTTACAATTTAGACCTGTTTATGGCTATGACAAAGAAAAAAAAAAACCTTTAAAAAAAAACAAATAATCAAATCATTGATCACGAGAGGCCATCGTCTATTTTCATAATAATAAAATGAAAAATAAAAAGTATGCAGGGAACCTTTTTCTGCATGCTGATTGCTGGGCATGGTTTGCCACGGTTGCTAGGTTACCAGGGACTCTAAAGCGCAAGGAGGAATCTGAAGAGATAATGACATCTCTCACAACTGATGGGGCTCCATCTATGGTTGGGCGCTCTGCTGGATTCATTGCTCTGTTCAAGCTGTCTGAAACTTTCCAGGATTTTTGGAGCTACCGCTGCATTATTCAGCAGCAACAGCTGTGCGGCAATATTTTAAATATGAAGCATGTCATGGACGTTGCGATGAAGATCGCTTGCTCTGTTAAGGCCAGGAGTTTTCAGAGGCGTTCATTCCATGCACAGCTCGAGGAGGCAGGTGCAGACCACACTGATCTGCTGCTGCACACCGACGTCAGGTGGCTGACCCGTGGCAGATTCTTCCAAAGATTTTTGGAAGTGTGTTGTTCTCAGATTCTATATAGAACGGACGAGGCGTGTAAACTTGTTCTGTATATTTATTTCCAAACTTCCACAGAACCTTTCAGTAGCTACATTCAGAACTGCCCTCTCGCTCTAGCCTCCAACCCGTGACGCCACACGCCCCATTGCATGCTGGGTATTGGAGTTCAAGAGCTTTCCGGCTCATAACATCACAGGAACTTTTGCCCGGAATTAAAGAAACAGTCAACAACCCATTCTGCTGTATGTTACATCTTCACATCCACATAGTTTTTACTTAGTATTTTCCTATTTTTATCTGTTTTCCTGTTGAAGTTTAATCCATCTGCCAGTTTCTCTGCCAATGCCAATGCCCAGTGAAGTTTATCATTCTGAAATAGTGGACTTCCCTTCTCCTTCTTCCTGCTTTGAAGTCATCTTAGACTTAGACAGATTTTATTTGTCATTTTGTTTACACAAGTGTAAAAAAAAAAAGGAAATTTAGTTTGGAACAGCTCTCTGGACAATTTCATCTTTTTTTAAAGTGCAGCCTTGGAAAGTAGTCAATATATATACATATATAAACAGTGATATAAACATATGACTGTAAATTTACAGTCCTGACATTTTTTTGTTTTCTCTCTACTGGACTGTGTGTATATCAATTGGTGTATTTAGATTTTTTGACTGCACAGTGAGTGAGCGAGTGAGTGATATGGTGTAAAGTTCTTATGAGATTGTTAAAGGAATAGTACACCCAAAACATGATTAGCCTTCATTTTCTACTCACCCCCATGCTGAACAACACTCTGGAGTACTTTTTTG
>NW_015151046.1:416274-417957 GCF_000732505.1 Cyprinodon variegatus
TGTTAACCATGAAAGCCGTCTATGCATTGAAGCCACATTTGTTCTTTGTGAGCTCTGAACTCTGGTGATATTAGTTAGAAAGCAGGTTCCTCCGTTATCTTAAGGCGCCAGAACTAATTTGAAGCTACTCGATATATAGATCTGTGAATCATTAAGGAATCCCACCTGAGCAGGTGTGTTTTTTTCAGCGATCAGACTGTGTGACTCACTGTGTCCCTGTGTGCTGATGTCTGTGTAGAAGCAGCAGTGCCTCCCTGGGTGGGCTACAACGAGGAAGAGACCATCCAGCAGCAGATCCTGGCTCTGTCCGCCGTGAGCAGCAATCACACCCCCCTCTGATGCGTCACCATGTCATCCTAAATGCCTTATATCTCATCTCTGGGTTCTCTGGTTCTAGGACAAGCGGAACTTCCTGCGCGACCCTCCGGCCGGCGTCCAGTTCCACTTCGACATGGAGCAGATGTACCCGCTGGCTGCCGTCATGCTGGAGGAGGACCAGCTTCTCAACCGCATGCGCTTCGACCTAGTTCCCAAACAGTAAGGCTTTACAGCTGCGAAGGATCAGAACTTCCAGAACCAGTCAGGGGTTTGCTATGAGATGCTGAATGGGAGAACATCCAGGCTGCTCTGCTGCTTAAATAACAAATTAATGAATCAGTTTAAACAGCAGTCGTCGTCTTTAAAGTGTTCCAGTAAATTAGATTTGATTTGACTGAGAATAATCTTATGGGATTTTAATCCTGATCAAAGCCAAAAAAAAGGTCAGAAACCAGCAGAGGAGCTGAAATGACCAGGATCTCTGTGGGTTCTCCTCCGACAGGGTGAAGGAGGAGGTGTTTTGGAGGAATTACTTCTACAGGGTGTCTCTGATCAAACAGTCGGCTCAGCTCACCGCGCTGGCGGCCCACCAGCAGCAGAAGGACGGCGGAGAGGGCGGAGACGGCGTTTCACCTGATGACATCGTCTTAAAAGGTTTGAGTCGTTTCCTTCCATCCAATGGCTTCATGACCTGTAATGCGCTTTAGGTGAGTTTAAAGCTTTCCTTTAGGTGATGGAAACGTCCAGGTCTGGATAGGAGTGGAAAATCAGACAAATATTGGCTTTGTTTGGATTTACAACAGCCTGGTTAAAGAAAACTCAGAAATAATCGGATTCAGTGTTTTTCTGGCCTTTACAATAAAGACCGTCTGGATTGAGCTCAGCAGTCTGGAGCTCCTCTTCTACCCTGGATAGAGTTTGTTGCTATCGACCCTGAAAGGTGAAGGGATAGCAGTTAGCAACAGGAGCTACAGATTGAGCCTTAAGGCTGATTTATGCTCAGAAACAAGATCGTCTGCATGTGTCGCAGTGAAGCCAGATATGCCCCGCCCCTCTGCAGACACTCTGCTGCACCTCTCCAATATTGTAGGTGAGCGCAGACAGGAGGCCTCTGATTGGTCAGATCTACATCCGCTCTACTCTATGCATATTTCCTGTTTGGTTCCTTACCGTCATGTTTTGTTTGTCTGACCGCCATTGTGGAAAACGACTGAAGATGGAGCAGCTGGTAGGGGTGTAAATAATAATAGTTTTGTATCGATGCATCGATCCAACAGCCGAAGATCCGATGCATCGTTACGTCCGCAAGAGAATCGATTCATGTTTTTTTTTCCTCCGGTCTATTTTTATCCATTTGCTCCTGGG
>NW_015151046.1:419622-420913 GCF_000732505.1 Cyprinodon variegatus
CACTTATCAAGATTTAGATTTTTTGCAGCGTAGCAGCTGTTGTTCTGGTTTGAACCACTAGGTGTCATTATTCCTTAATGCTCTTTTTATGTACAGTTTTGCAAAGATGTTTCTCATCCAGACTTAGAGCTCTTTAACTTTAGTGTGGATAAGGAATAACTTGACTTTAAAAACTGAAACAGTTTAGGATCTTTGGAGACTTTTTTCAGTCAGCTAATCAGTGAGATGCACCATTATTAGAGCTGTATTTTAACGTGACGTCGTCACCAACCTGTGCACCATGTTATAAAACAGAAAAGATGAAGGACCGCTTCCAATGGAGACTGAGTTCAAAGCCAGAAAATAGACTGCAGTGTTTTTCTAACTGAGGCCTTAAAACGCGATTCTTTAGCAGCTCTTTTTGTTTTCATACTGAAAGCAGTTCAACGTAAAGCAACTCTGTAAAAGTGATTCGCACAAGAAACGCTTGTTTTTTCTTGTTTTTTGTTTTTGTTTTTTTTACTTCAAGTTAAAAGAGGATCATTATTTTACCTCATCTGTTTTCTGTTGTTCCTACCGCCGGTTAAATATACTGTTCTTTTTTTTAATTGCGTATTTTATCTACCCTAAATGCTGCAAACACACCAAAGTTTCCCAACAGGTGAACCTGCCTGGTTTATATTGTGATTCAGAGATTTTATTTTGCATTTTCCCCAAAGCTGATGTGTTATCTCTTCCTGTCTGAATCATGACATTGAGGTCGGTCTCAATCAGAGCCATGCATGCTAACCAGGCCTTTTAAATTAGATCTATGTCCCATGACTTCATACGTACCAATTTTTCCGGTTCAGGTGACAAATTGGCAGCTGAGATACAGAAATAAAAATGTGTTTAATTCACCGCCTAGGAATGCGGCTGTCTTTCTATTGATTTAGATGATCAGCAGCTGGTTTAAGATCTGAACCCTTAAACATGGTTGTGCTGCTTTGCAGACAACGTCAGACCAAAAACTCCACCGGTTTCCATCAGCGACATTCAGAAGGTAAAATCGCTAAAAGATCGAGAATTTTATAGATGAACAAAGAGAAGATCGGTGGTTTAACTTTTCCTGAACTGTCTGCTCGAACCGTAGGCCCCTCATGAGGAGGAGGAAGAGATTTCAACAAGTCCTGGAGTTTCCGAGTTTGTCAGCGACGCTTTTGACTCGACAGCGATCAACCATGAGGACCTGAGGAAAGAGATGGAGCAGCTGGTGCTGGACAAGAAGGACAGCGTCCCTTCTGCTGATGGTCAGCCCCGCCGTCACGATCTG
>NW_015151046.1:423322-425754 GCF_000732505.1 Cyprinodon variegatus
TATCAAAAAAGTACTCCAGAGTGTTGTTCAGCATGGGGGTGAGTAGAAAATGAAGGCTAATCATGTTTTGGGTGTACTATTCCTTTAAATGTGCAATAGAAGAAGGATAAATGAATGAAATCCTGCTACAAACCAAAGACGGTTCGCAGAGTAACTTTTAGGATTAATTTGTCTCAGGATAGCGACTATCTGCCTTCCTGAAACTAAACATTCTGGTTATGCTGGGATCCACCTCCAGGCTTATTCTGAGTCCTCCCGCTCTCTACTTTGACGTTCATAAGTCTTCCTCATTCCCCATCCAGATGAGACGCCAGACTGGGAGAAAGAGCTGCAGCAGGAACTCCAGGAGTACGAAGTCGTGACCGAGTCGGACAACAAGGACGACCAGTGGGATCAGGAGATCGAGAAGATGCTGCAGGCTGAGGACAGCTAGGAACCAGAACACTGCCTACATTCTGGCTCAGAAGGAAAGCCCAGAATCCCTCACACAGTCGGGTTGATCCAGCTGTAGCAAAACAGCTTCTGTTCCGGGCAGAGCGAGTATTTTAATGAAGTACTGCTTAGTTTTATCTCCTCCTTTCCTTCCTTCCTGGCTACATCCTCTAGGGGGAGCTCTGGTGCAACTAATTACTTCCCCAGCAGGCATTTAGACTGCTTTCTGTAGAGGTGCACCAATCAGGGCTTCCTTCCACTTCCAGGAAGCGTCGCAGCTGTGCAGCATCTCAGCTTTGCACAGAGACAGAACTCAGCCTTCATCTTCAGATCTGAACTCCTTCAACTGTTTCAGCCTTTTGCTCTGAAATCATCTCTTAAGTTCAGCTGCCCCTCTCTGCTGGATGCACTTACAGTACGTGATGCATAGCGAGGAAGTTTAAATGTAAAATGAAAGAGTATGTAAATAAAAACAGCTGTAACACTATAACAGAAGTTAAATTTCCTTCATTATTAGATATATGATCTCGTACTAAATGTCTTTAGCTGAAAACTGAACTTCTGCTGTGATTTTCTTTGCNCAATAAATAGATAAATACAATAAACAATATTTTGAGGTTGTATGCTGTGCACAATATTAAGAAACCTAGATAAAAACTTACTAAAAATTAAAATGAAGTGTTCCTTCCTTGGCTTTGCTTTGCAAACATAACATAACAATGACGCTAGCCAAACAAATTAAAAAACAAAAATAATTCTCACCTCTTACAGGAAAAAGTCTGAAACTGAAAAGTGCGTAAAATTATTCAATCACACAGTGTTCAGAAAGTGCATTTTCCTCTAATCTGCTCTTAAGATTAATAACTGTTTTGGTGCCACTGGTGGTGAAAATGAGTATTGTATCCGGATACAACGTTTCAGTATTGATACTTTTGACAACCCTAATAGCTATACTGCAAAAAAAAAAGTAATCCAATTGTTTTTTTTTTCTTAAAATTAGTGCATTTTGTCTTAAATTGAGGAGGTAAGTGAGACACTTTGCCACAGAAACAAGACAATTCACATTTAAAATAAGAAAAAATATTTATTGTCTTATTTCAAGTGCATATTATCTAATTATGTTATTTTAGGAGTAAAAATACTCCATTGGCAAATCATCTTATAAAACACTTTATTTAAGACATTTGTACTTATTTATAGATCGTTTTTTGCAGTGCGCCTATGTAGGATGTCGATCAATTGATTGGCTGTGGTGGAGAGGTTTCTTATCACCATGGCAACGACTCTGCGGTCATCCACCGCTTATATCCACCATGAACATCCAGGTCTACACTGCAAAAACGATCTAGAAATAAGTAAAAAATTTCTTACATTTAGTGTATTTCCCTTAATTTGAGCAGATAAATTAGATAGTTTGCCAATAAAATGCATATTTTTACTCATAAAATAAGATATTTAGATAAAATGCACTTGAAATAAGACGATGTAATTGTGCTTTCTTATTTTAAATGTAAATCGTCTTGTTCCATCGGCAAAACCTCCCTTCTACCTTCTCGATTCAAGAACAAATGCACTTATTTTAAGAAAAAATGGCTTATCTAGATTTTAATTTTTTCCAGTGCAGCAATCTGATAGAGGTGGATCCTGGTTTCATCTGTCCGGAAAATGTTTTCTTTTTTTAGATAATTTACTCGTTTAGCAGTCTGCTTTCTGTGCTTGAGGTTAACCGTCTGCTGACTCTCATCTTCTTCTCTTTAGACTTGCTAATAGCTATTAGCGTTGTCACGATACTAAACTTTTCTACTCGATACCGATACTAAGTAAAATATTCGATACTCGATGTCATTTTCAATACAACAAGGATAAAAAAAAAGACTCCAAAATTCAACAGAAATTTTTTCATTGATAAACAAAATACAATAAATAAATAAATACAATAAAGGTTGTGTGCTGTGCACAATATTAAGAAACCTAGATAAAAACTTACAAAATTAAAATGA
>NW_015151046.1:428240-431639 GCF_000732505.1 Cyprinodon variegatus
GAGTCCGACCAAGTAAAAGTTGTTTAGAGCCGCAAAGTAGATGACTTTTTAGAAAAAACTATTGTTTCTTTTTTTTATTATCTCGTATAGGAAATTAGTTGCCATCTTAAACAACCAACAATGTACACTGCAAAAGCATTTTATCTTTTAAAATAATATTAAAACACATACATTTCAAGCTAATTAAAAGGAAATTTACTCTAAAAACATATTTATGGTTCTTTTAATGTCCTTCTTATCCATCTTATAAAAAACACTAAAGCCTTTAAGACTGGCATTTATTTTGTAGTACATTATTTAGGTCTTTATATAGATTTTAGCCACTTTAAGAGCCAAACAGCCTCATGTGGCTCTGGAGCCGTAGGTTGCAGACCGTTGCTCTACATGATCTGGTTGAATTGTCGCTGTAAAGTGACATGTTGAGAATCTGCGCTTTATAAATAAACTGAACTAATTAAAAATGTCGTATTTGGTCAAGAATCTACATGTTGGGGAAGCAGAAAACAGATGATGTCAGAGGTGCAGAAACCACAAAGAGAGCAGACATGTTCTGTCTTATTCATCAGTCGGCAGTTATACCACAAACACCCACAAGAGGATCCAGTCTTCCTCCTGTTTGTTTCCCCTCACCCATCATTTCTGACTGTTTTATTTTACAGAAACCTGCCGTATCCAGTAAATCTGTTGTTTCTGATATTTCCTTTATGCTTCATAAAGACACGTAACCCAGGCGGTAAAAAAAAAGTGTAAAAACAGTCTCTCTTTTTGTTTCATTTTTTATTTATGGCAGTTTTATGACACCTTGAGGAGCGGTTTTAAAGAGAACAGGAGATTAAGCAATGTTTGTCATTTTACCACAAGTCTGAGCAGGTTCTTCTCTCCAGGCGACCTCCGTTCAACACGGCCGCTAATGGAAGAACTCAGAGATGGAAGAGAAGAAAGTCTTTGGAGGGAAGGAGTGAGTCAGCCACTACGGAATGATAGAATACTTATTTATGGTCGTAGAAAGTCTGTAATCTAGAAAAAAAAGCTCTGCTTGTTTGGTCCAAACATGCAGCCAGACCTGCCTCAGCATGCTGCCTGCTTCCCTACATGGGAACAGATGCCAGACAGTCTGCAGGATCTAAATCTCACTTTTCTGCACAAAAACACTACAAAGGAAGTAAAATCTCATTTAAAAACAATCAATATAAAGATGGATAAAGCCAAGCACAGTGAACGTGAGCAGGAGCCATGCTGTCTCCTTCCTTCCTTGGCTTGAGGATCAGATGCAGGTAGATTAATGAGCAGATATTTTGATGGGGGCGGTGGGGGATTCCCTCTTTGTTTTGTTCCTCATTCTTACCCCGACAGCCTCCTTCTGCAGCATCACAGCCGGGGCCCACCAGCTGCTCTCGTGGAGAAAAAGCACCGGTCACCATGACGACAAAGCCCAGCAGATGAGGGCCCATGTGGGCGCTTTCATGGCCCGCGTGTGATGCTGTTTTAACAGGGTTTTAATAATGCATAGAGGTAGACCTGTGTGTCATTCTGCGTCTGCATTCCAGACAAAGAGCCTGAATACGTGGCTGATAGGAAACAGAGTAGAAGAATTGTTGAACACATCAATGGTTTCTTCCATACATACATTTACCACTTTGGAGTGACCATATAAATAAGATAGAAGGACAAAGAAAACAGGCATAAAAGACAGAAGAAAATCTGGTTTAAATACATGAAAAACAAAAAAAAATGTATGAAAAGTCTCTGTTTTTAGAAAGTAATTTGTTCTTCTATTCATTTTAATTAACATCTAATTGTTTAGGCCTCACTGTTGGATTAGAAAAAGGCTCATTCAGTTAAATGGATTGCCTTCACTGCAAAAAATGGAAATCTGTACGAGTTATTTTTGCTTAAATTGAGTGAATTTTGTCTTGAATTGAGAAGATAAGTGAGACACCTTGCCAATGGAACAAGACAATTTACATTTAAAATAAGAAAAAAAAAATTGTTTGTCTTATTTCAAGTGAATATTATCTAATTGTCTTATTTTAGGAGTAGAAATACTTATTCCATTGGCAAATCATCGTATTTACCCACTAAAATTGAGGGTAAATACACTTATTTTAAGAAATTTTGTACTTATTTCTAGATGGTTTTTGCAGCGTTCGAAGCATTTCACAATCAGTACAACATACACTGGAAAAAATCGAAATCAAATTAAATTAAAATAAGTGAATTTTTCTTGGATTAAAGAGGTAAAAGAGACATTTTTGCTAATGGAACAAGATAATTTACACTTAAAATAAGAAAAAAACAATTGCATTGTCTTATTTCAAGTGCAAATTATCTAACTATCTTATTTTAAGAGTAAAAATACTCATTCCATTGGCAAACTTTCTCATTAACCTACTCAAATTAAGGATAAATTCACTTAATTTAGGAAGTTTTTACTTATTTCTAGATGGTTTTTCCAGTGTAATAGTAAGGTGGTTATATAGAGAGCTTTTCTTACACTGGAAAAACGATCTAGAAATAAGCAAAAATTTCTTAAATTGAGTGTATTTACCCTTAATTTAAGTAGGTAAATGAGATCATTTGCCAATGGAATGAGTATCTTTACTCTTAAAATAAGATAATTAGATAATATGCACTTGAAATAAGACAATGTAATTATTTTGTTCTTATTTTAAATGTAAATTGTCTTTTTCCATTTACAAAGTGTCTCTTTTACCTCCTCAAACCAAGAATAAATGCACTTATTTTAAGAAAGAATGACTTAGATTTTTTTCCTATGTCATTGAAAGTCTTTAGCACTAAAACCACATTCACACTCATACGACATCAGGGAACCCGCATAAATGTGCCTTGCCCAATGACACACTGACATGTTGGTGACAAAACTGGAGTTAAACCTACAAAGTAAATATCTCTCAATCTCAGCAATCTCAACTTCTACCCATCCTTATTTTTCCAAAACAAACAGCTGGTCTTGGTTTTGGTTTCTACGTGTCTGCCTGAGCTCCGTCTACAACAGAAACCATGATATGAAGTAAATAATTAGACAATAAACCAATAAACCAAATACAGAGACTAAGGCTGAGGTGGTTTTTTGCTAAATTTAATTTAAAAAAAGGGTAACAGAAGCAAAAATAAAAAAAATAAATCTTCAAAATCCAAAAAAACTAAAAAACCAGAAATACTCACAAAGGGGCAAAGAAATGATGATGCGACCAGAAATACTGTCATTAGTTGTTCTTTAATAAGAATCTAAAGAAGAATCATAGATTAAGATTTACTTAACAGCAAAGGTGGATGGTTACAGTTACAGTTACTTTTTTTTTTCCCAAAAATATACTTTAAAGAGTAGTTTAAAGTACTTTTAATTTTTAGTTGAGTACTGTTTAAATAAATATCCTA
>NW_015151046.1:431918-432991 GCF_000732505.1 Cyprinodon variegatus
AGTCAGATTGATTCATGTTGTAGCGACAGTGGAGAGCAAAAACTCCTTTTTAAAAGGATGAAACCTCCAGCAGAACCAGGCTCAGTGTGAGCGGCCATCTGCTGAGGCCCACTGGGGTTCAAGGAGACAGAAGCAGGTCGAGCTGATATGCTTTAAGGAATCTAAATTATCTCCAGAGGTCCTGGTCTCACAGGTTATATGAACAAAAGCAAAAGAGAAAAACATGTTTCAATCCTGGGTTTATCATTTCTTTATTACATTATTTGTTTCTATTTTTATAGAAATAACTTTACATTTGGTCTGTTTTTATTACTTTATTTTAAACATCAGATGTTATGATGAATTAAGCAGAACTTGAGGAGCCTTTTTACTAAAAACTTTTTTACTTTTACGTGGGTATTTTCTTGGATGAATACTTTTTACAGTAAAATATAAAGAATTTAATATGAAATAGTATAAAATTTCTACCCACCACTGTTTAGGGGTGGGTAGAAATATTTAACATTTCAACAAGTGTAGGAAAATCTTCTCCTAAAACCATGTAAAAATAAGTTTTTATTTTATCTTAGCCATATGCACATATGTTACCATTAAAAGGTCAACTTATTGCTAAATACTTATTATAAATTATTTTCAAAATAAATAAACCATAAAATATAACAGCCGGTTGAAAATGTCAAATTCAAAATGCACAAGTTAAGCAAAGTAAGCAGTAATATAAGCTGAAAGGTCATCATTAAAATAGTCTACACCAGTCTGACCCTCCAATGCGTATGTTTTATGAAAATTATAAAAAATCTCTGTGTTTCTTTTAGAGCCCTTTATATTCTACTTGTTTGCATATATTCTTGTGTTTTAAACACGGGCGTAGGTTTGCATACAGTAGGGACAATAGGGACACGTCCCTACCAAAATTTTGGACTAACCTACTTGTCCCTACCAACAATTAGACGTGAATAACTGAATGTTTATGATTTACAATACAGCATTGTTGCAGCAGTAGAGGAGTTCCGTATGGAAAATGCTGACAGACAAAACATTTTTTATCTAAAATGCAAAATGTTTATATATAT
>NW_015151046.1:433737-435097 GCF_000732505.1 Cyprinodon variegatus
GATCGTTTTTCCAGTGTGTAAATAAAATCAATTAATTTGGCGTCCCTTGGATCTATTATTTTGCATTTAATGATACAAAGTGAACATTTAAAAGATAAGAGTGGGTTTTACCTCTGTTTACCTCTGCAGAATGCTATGCATTCAAAAGAAAATACAGGATAAATCCACATATAACAGACATATTTAGACTATATTTGGTTAAATAGGCACAGATTTACCTACTGTCTTAGTTGCTGGTAATGTAGCAAGAAATGCTGCTTTTCTCTTTAAATTATAAACACCCTGATTTTCACATCAAGCATAAAAAAAACAAGGATGCATATTTTGCATAGGATCAATGACATCAGACCAACAGTGTCCCTACCAAAGTTAAAATCAAACCTACGCCCTTGGTTTTAAAGCCACGGTACATATTACAGTTAGTTTGGCCCTCTGGGAGTTCAAAAGGGAAACACGGGGAAAATAAGGGACTAAAATATTAGAATGCAAAGTGCTGCACGCTCAGGTGGAACAGCTTTAAACAGTGAGGTTATGCTTGAGGCTTTGCATGACTGCTTAAGGGTAAAAAGACTTTCAAAGCCCCAGACTGATGCATATTACTGCTTGTTGCTGAAATGCATTATAGTTTGGTTCACATGGTTGAAGTATTTTTACTTTTTTTTTAAAATCCCCCCAAGTGCTTTTAGATTGAGTCATTTTGCTTCTTTAGATAACTTTAAAAAGTCTACAACCGCCCACAAATCACAATAAATATCCTTAAGATGCACTAAGGCAACTGAAGGTCGAATACAAATGTAAGTCAAGGATAAATCTTGTAGTTCTTTTTCTGAACAATTTGCTGTGTTTAAATTAAATCAGTCTGTTTCCTTTTAAATAATTCTTACATAAAAAAACAAGTCATTAGTTCCTTTACTCCTGTGTTGCAGCTTTATTCATTGTGTTTGAATATATTTCAATTTCTCATTTGATTTGAACACACCTCCATTTGTTTTTATTCAATTTAATTCAGTTTATTTATCTAGCGCCAAATCAGAACACGTCATCTCATTGCTCTTTACAGAGACAGAACTGTCAGGTGATTTTATCCACTCATTGGCTTTTAAGACATTCTCCTCCTGGATTAGCCTGCCTTGATGACCTTTGATCATATTTTGTCGTTGACTCTTCAGCCTTCCATCAAACCAAGCATGAATGTAGCGACAGTGGGGAGGAAAAACTCAATTTTAACAGGAGGAAACCTCCAGCTGAACCAGGATAAGTGTGAGCGGCCATCAAGGATTCAAGGAGATAGAATCAGAAAGACAAAAAGAAGCAGAGATACAGAAGGTGACAGAGCTACAAGCCAATTCTGCTAGTAACA
>NW_015151046.1:435500-436610 GCF_000732505.1 Cyprinodon variegatus
AATACTTTTAAAATTATGGGAGAAGAAGTGGAGGCGGTGGAGGAGCATAAATACCTTGGTGTTCACCTGGACAACAGACCTGACTGGAGATGAAACAGTGAGGCTAATAATGCTGGCCTCCATTTTGTCTTTTTTTAAACTTCTGTTTGGTAAAAAGATGGACTAATTAAGCCTTTAAGAGTAACTTTAGCATCAATATTTTTCTTTATATTGTTATGGCCCATGGTTTTAAAGTTAAAGTTCTGTCTAAAAACAGGAAACAGAAGTGCAGCAATCCCTCCTGCAGCTAAACACAGAATGATGCTTCCATCTCCGTGTGTCACAGTTAGGATGGTGTTGCGATGTTAGCTGGTTTCCCTTTTAGATTTCAGCTAAAGTCATTACGCCAAATATGTTTATGTTAGATTTTTCTCCAATTAAAGGTCTATCCATGAGTGCATTTCCAAACTGTGACTCGGGTCTTTTTCTGTATGGATAAAGTTTCTGTGTAGATAAACTCTAGGCAGCTTCCCACCTGAACAGTATGAAAGCTGGATATTTTTACCCTGTTTATGTTTGCAAACCTTTTGTTTGGACCAAAGGCTGTGACCGAGTCAGGTTTCTGGAAATTTTATATTTCACATGATGAAAAGAAGATGTAGGTCTGAGGTCTTCCTTATAATAAATGTTGTGTATCTCAGTATAATAAAAATGTTAACAGGATATAAAAATCAACAAAGGTTTTCACTAACTGTTTAAAGGCATAGTTCTGAGTCTATAAATAAAACAAGTTGGTTTCCCTTATTTTCCTTGTATTAGAAATACAGGGAGAGTAATTTAAGGAATTCCTCCTCTGTGAGATCAATAAAGTCTATCTTATCTAAAAATATGTATAAAGAATTAAAACTGACCCAAAACATGATTTTATGTTAAACAGACGGAAAAAGCAAATAGGTGCCTTTTTATGTCATGTATGTGAATATCTGATCCCTGTTGTGTCAGTTCATCTGCTGGTAAATCGCTGTCCTATGGAAGGAAAACAGTCTCACTGGAATCTGCCTTTTTTTTGTTCACTGAATTTTAAACACTGAAGTATTTTAACACCGTATTTTAAACACTGATTTTTTTAGC
>NW_015151046.1:440025-441500 GCF_000732505.1 Cyprinodon variegatus
TAGATGTGAAAAAACATAGAATACTCAAACCTCATGTAAACTTTCACTAGATGAACTGTGGTTCAACAGTATAATGGCTGCCATAAGAGGACAAGAGAGAAGGATGCACTAAATTGAACTTCCTCTTGGGTAGAGGTAAGGGCTTCCCCATTCGTTTGATCGTATAACCCCTTCCAAAGCAGGTGCTTCCCTTGGTGGTTAAACTATACAGTTTTCTGATGGCGTATTTAGCTACTTCTGAAAGGTCTCAACGCTGTTTCTTATTTTCCCACGCACTTTTTAGCACATGTGTAGATACGAAACCAATGTAAATATATGAAAATATAGCCTGTCAGCAACCCAAGCAGTAGATGTGACCTACCCTTTGTTTAGAAGTTCATTATGATAGTGAGGGGGCGCATATTATTACAGGCTAAAACTGGAAACTGAAAACCATGTGACAGTTGGGTCATTTGAACCCTGTAGCTAAAGCTAGGCTTTTGTGTTTATGACAGTGTTGTAGAGTCATTCAAAGTAAAAGCATCGTGCATAGAGAGCTCAAAAGTTTCAGAATATTGCTGCTGATTTGAGAAGAAACAGGCTGCTGTTTCTTTCAATCCCACAGCTCTGTATACCTGAGGCATAGCAGATGGCTTAGTGAGTATCAGATGCATACAATGTCTTGCCAGTGCAATAATGACTTCTTCAAATGTTTCACATTTCTTATCAAAAATGTTAATTATCATTACTGTGCTGATGATACTGTTATTTATGTTTTTTTGTTCCACATTATGTCAAGGAAACCCTTATCTACAGTCCCACTTTTAAACTGGGATTATACTTTTAGAAAACTAAACTGACACCTTTTCTTAAGGTAAGTCTGTAAGTTGGTCTGTGGGTTGGTTGGTTAGTCGGGAGATCAGTTGGTCTGTGGGTTGGGTGGTTGGTTGGTTAGTCGGGAGATCAGTTGGTCTGTGGGTTGGTTGGTCGGTCGGTAAGTTGGTCTCTGGGTTGGTTGGTTGGTTGGTCTGTATGTTAGTTGGTTGGTCTGTGGGTCGGTCGGTCGGTCGGTCGGTCGGTCGGTCGGTTGGTTGGTTGGTTGGTTGGTTGGATGGTTGGTCGGTGGTTGGTTGGTTGGTCGGTCGGTCGGTGGGTTGGTTGGTTGGTTGGTTGGTTGGTTGGTTGGTCGGTCGGTCGGTCGGTAAGTTGGTCGGTCGGTGGGTTGGTTGGTAGGTTGGTGGGTTTGTTGGTTGGTCGGTCGGTCGGTCGGTGGGTTTGTTGGTTGGTTGGTAGGTTGGTTGGTTGGTTGGTTGGTCGGTCGGTCGGTCGGTAAGTTGGTCGGTCGGTGGGTTGGTTGGTTGGTTGGTAGGTTGGTGGGTTTGTTGGTTGGTCGGTCGGTCGGTCGGTGGGTTTGTTGGTTGGTTGGTAGGTTGGTGGGTTTGTTGGTTGGTCGGTCGGTCGGTCGGTGGGTTTGTTGGTTGGTTGGTAGGTTGGTG
>NW_015151046.1:443887-446435 GCF_000732505.1 Cyprinodon variegatus
TATCGTGCATCCCTAGTATTAATCAAACATGAGTTAACTTGTCAATATGAAAACAAATAGAAAGAAAAAAGTAGTTTTGGTCTTCTTTGATTGAAGAATCTTCTTTCTCTTGTTGGTTGTGGACAAACATCTTAAGATTGTCTTGTTAACAATAGCTTTGTAAAATAAAATCTAATTCTCCTTTCAGTGATTATTATTCACTCTATTTACTAATTACCTGCATTTGTAGGTTTCAGATGAAAGAAGAATAAATGCATATTCTAACGCCAATATTTAAATTTCTAAAAACATTGTAATTTCCCCTCATGATGATTCGCCTGTTTGGGTTCATCAATCAAACAGAATCTCAACATTTATTGAGCTTTTTCTTTTTGGGTTCTTCCATTTCTTTCTAGTTTGTTTCTGGTTGTGAACGTGACTCTCAGCCCACCTGTCATCATGCAGGCGGTTGGAGTTTTATTGCTCTCTGCCTTTCAGCCAACATGCCCTTCCCTGCAGATAAACACANACGTGACTCTCAGCCCACCTGTCATCATGCAGGCGGTTGGAGTTTTATTGCTCTCTGCCTTTCAGCCAACATGCCCTTCCCTGCAGATAAACACAGACAGGAACCACTCAGGTCGACTGTTGAACGGCAGTCAGGAGAGCAGCCAGGTGCTAACGAGACCCACTTCCCTCTTCTCTCCTCTCACTCCCCTCTTTCAATAAAGAATGTAATAATCAAGGAACAGTTTTCTTTTTATTTGTTTGCAATGTATTGTGGGATATATTATATATATTACTGCTGCTGGTGCAGGCAGATCAAAAGCATTCATGGAAAAGTACAAAATCAGCTTGGAGCAAAGTTTGCTAAAACATTTTCTCTCCATGCTTTTTCCCCCCAATCCTATTTTGCACATTTTCACTCCAGTAACAGCATGTAATCTATACCGCATAGCAAAATGAAAGAGAAAGAATTCTTCTACTAGTCGGGTAAAAAAAAAAAAAAAACACAGATCAACGTCTTCATAAAAATGCACATATTTCCGACATCGCATTCCCCTTTGAGTTCTCAGCGAAGCTCAGATCAGAAACAGTTTTCCTCCAAAATGTTCAGAGTAAGCAAACAATTGCACATGACTTTAGTCGCCTTTTCCCACCATATAATCACACCCACTTTAGCTAAAAACATAATTCCACTAGTTTTCATCAAATCAAAAGGCAAAGAAAAGCAGCAATCTTAGATGTTAAGTCTTTTCTTAGAGAGCGGCTGGTGTATTGCTTCAACTTTCACCTTTGTTCTTAAGCAACCATTAAAATCTGCTTTATATTCTCTGCTTATTTATAAGCATGGCATGAATTCATTTTCATACAGAGAGCTGACATGTCCCTTAGGAGAGCCCCGAATGAGTATTTGAACACCACTGGAGCAGCATTTCCATTTGACCTCTGACCTCTGCTGAAGATCTCCAGGGTCACAAAGAGTGATTTAAAATCCATGGAAATCCAGTAAAACAGATTAGAGGGTGTGATACCACAACCTAATGCAATAATGAAATGATTGGATCGTTTAGAAAATTAAATAGAAAGTAAGAAGTGAAAAGCAGGTGATGCTGCTGGGGTTGGGGGGGGTTAGTCTGACTCATTACACCCCAGCCAGTAACACANTTAGTCTGACTCATTACACCCCAGCCAGTAACACAGACCCTTTCTCTGCTCAAACATCCAGTCATAACTCTGTCTGAATCATACCTGACTGCTAACATACAAGTGTGCAGCATTAACCGGAAATAAGGATTGTTCTTTGCAAAAATAAGAGCCCAAATTTGTCAGCCCAGAAAAATAGGAATTAGGCTTATTGTAACTTAAATAAGGTGACAGTTTTGATATTAACATGATTGAAAGATAAGTGTTTGCTTCCTGTTAGTCAAAACGGAACAAAGAATTTATGTTTAAACATAGAAGTATATCATAGTTTAGGTTAAACAAGTTTTGGCCGTTCTCTTTGAGCGACTGATGTCAGTTAAAACATTTATGGTTTGTTCTATTTATACTGAGTTTAAAATTAAAATGGTTTTCTGATTAATACCAGGTTTGACTTTATTCCTGTAGGCAGAGGTTTAGATTTCAGGTCAGATTGAAGGCAGCATCAACTGCTCGATTAAATCAAGTAGCTAGAATGCTTCTTTATTTGGCCTTTAGTTTAGAAATTAGAGGATATCAGCAGCAAAGTGGAAAGTGTTTTCTGGTTTTATTTGTTTCCTTCATGCAGAGAGGAAGGCCGGTATAACACAGAGGAAAGTGGTGATGGACAGAGGAGCTCTCTGCTCTTTCTTCCAGGTGGAGACATTAGATGGTGTGAAGTGCCTTAAGGTGGAAAAACAGCTGAATAACTATGGATAGTAGGAAAGGGATCCTGACTGCCTGCTCATTTAAGGCAGACAATAATTTTAACGTTAGGTTTTTGTGTCAGATTTTCCAAAACGGGGGGAAATTAAAAGATATCTGTTTTTTTGTTTTTTTCAGTCTGTTTTTCTACTTTGAGTTCAGAAATTCTTACCTCCATTTT
>NW_015151046.1:447609-450777 GCF_000732505.1 Cyprinodon variegatus
AAAACTAAAGTAACGAGCCAATTTTTTAAAATGTAAGGAGTAGAAGTAAAAAGTCGCCATAAAAATAAGTAGTAAAGTAAAGTAAAAATATCAGAAAAATCTACTTGAGTACATACGAAGTATTTGTACTTCGTTACTTCCCATCTCTGCCTGTTAGTAAGGTGAAGTCAGCAATCAACCTACCATCGAAGTTTTTGGACTGTGGGAGGAAGCAGGAGTACCCAGGGACAACCCATGCATGCTCAGTGAAAACATGCAAACTCCCTGCAGAAAGAACCTGGCATTGCAATTGAGTATTTCCCACCTCAGACCCATGGGTGTTACCAACTGTTCCACTGTGCAGCACTTCTACTAATTACATGTAGGAAACACTCCATAAGTAACTGCTCTGGAATTTTAACTGTAATAATTTTCATCTTGGAATGGATAGGAATACAGAACGTGATGGATTGACATATTAAAATGAAATTTTTGTTAAAGTTTTTTTTTTCCCTCTTAATTATGTATTTGTATTTGTTTTGACTTCTGTAATTTGTTTTGTTTGTATTTATAAATCAACACCTTTGGGAAAGGAACATGTAAACAATTTATGAAATTCTGTAAAGAAATGGTTTACTTTACCAGCCACTATTCTCTGACTATGACACCAGTAGCCCAGATTTGTTTTTTGACTTTTTACAAGGTGAAAAAACAACAACAAAAAAACATCCTAATATTACAATGCTTTGCTGAAAAATCAAGATTTATTGTTTTTATGAAATTTGACTATTTTTATTTTAATCCATGTATAATTTCCTTTAAATTATTGATGTGTGTCAATATATAAGTTAATTTAATAATCTCCATTTAAGCCTTTTTAACTACTGGTTAATAAAGGAATCAACTCTATCCTGGAAGCAGCTTCCAGACACGCACCTTGATTCTCTGTACTCCGACACCAGGCTTTTATTTTGAAAGGTATAAAGGAAGTAGTCTTTCCTCATCAGGTTCGCTTTGATTGGCAGGTCTGCCGCTTTGAGCGCCTCTGATCTCTGTGGTCCTCGTAGCCTTAACGCTCGAGACGCTTTTAATTAGACGCTTCCCAGCCGCGCTCCTTCCTGACTTTTTAATTCTCTTCCAACTTTTTATTTTTATCTCTTTCTTAGGAAACTTCTTAAAACGTGCACGTATGCTAATCAGCAGGTGATAAGGAATTACTCCCCTTCCTTTCTGTGAAATACGTAAATTCGACTCCTCTTTTGAAGAAGCTGTGGCCGCGCGCGGCGTGTTCCGGTCCACTTCCGGCCTCCTCGGACTCGTTGGGTTCGGATCCGTGGACGTGGAAAAACTCACCTGGATCCTCGGAGCTTCGGACGTTCAGGTGAAGCACAAAGAAAAACGCAGCAGAGGTGAGTCTGTTCAATGAAGCTCTGAGCTTTCAGCTGGAAATCTGCTTTAAACTTGACTTTATTACACTTAGTATGATTATTATCACCTGGACGAAAATATTTACATTTATAAAATAAAAATAAAGAGAAGCTTTTATCAATTAAAACAACTACTAGATAAGAAAGTGTAGCTGGTCTGAGGTCAGCTGCTCCTCAGCCTCACCTTAGCAGCATCATAGCTGCTGTTCCATCCTACTGCTGCTGCAAAGAGTGGAGCCTTTCAGTCAGCTGACCAGCTGTGCGCAGCAGCAGGTGGGGTACCTACGGTGGCCGGCAGGTACAAACAAGCAGCAAACAATGAAATGAGCTGCTAAAGCATGCGATTCAACTTTATTTATCCCTGGGGATTCCTCCTTCAGGGAAACTCTGGTTCCAATAACTTATATAGAGTACAAAGGGTTAAAGCAAGCTGTCAATAAAAATAAATATAAAATATGACAGACAATATAAAAAGACTTTATATAGTAGAAAAAAGCATGAAAATAAGAATAGTTTTAATGTCCTGGAATATGTTTTCCTTAGATATCAAATATCTGCACAGTAGAGAGCTAAGGGGAGGCTGTACAGTAGTTGACTTGGATTATTGCGCTTCTACTGCAGAGATGGACTGACCTTATAAATAAGTAAAAATTATACAGGCTACACAGTAGTTAGCATGGGTTATTGCACAGTTAGAGAGAGGAATATTGCACATGAGTAAGAATAGGTAATGTTTTGCAAAAACACACAAACACAGAAAACAAATGCAAAAGAAAAAACGCTGAAAAAAAAATGCTGAAATCACTGATAATGGAAGCAAGAAAACCTACAAACAAGAAAACAAATATATATATATATATATATATATATGCATGAAGCTGAAATAGCAACGACCAAATGATAAAAACCTGCGCAAAATCACTCCAAAAACTTGCGCCACACCACTAAAGGGAGCTGAACAAAGAACGAACCATGTTGCATCATAGTCCTACTTATATTAATATACATAACTATGCTGTTAATCTGTAATACTGTGAGATTAAGTGTTTAAAATCCTGCTTTAAAGCTTAACTTCCTGTTTGTACGGAACACGTTTGCTGTCGTTTTTACTATTTGCATCTCTTTCTTTCTGTGGTTGCACCTTTTTTATTTGGATTTGCATTAATTGTTTTTGCTTCTATCTTTAATAATTGCTGATTTTTTTTTCTGTAGCATTTGTTTTTTTCTGCCTTTGCAGCTCACTTATTTTTTTATTTTTTTCCTGCACGTTTGCATCTGTTGGTAGTGTCAGAAATATGATGAAATCTTTTATGATTATTTCTAAAAACACAGCATAACTTGATAAGTTCCGGCCACTATCTAAAGCTCTGAAGGTGTTTTCTCTATATAAGGCTGTGTTTATTCAGCCTATTGCTGTTAATTAGGTAGAAGTTGATTTTAAAAGACACATCTGCTCAAATGTTTCTGCTCTTTAAAGTCCTTTAAAAGTGAAAGAAATGCTGTCGCCCTTTAACCTATCTTTGGGTGAAGGGTGTCACTTCCAGAAAGGAGATGAGCAGCATCTTTGGTGCCTCCTTAGCTGATAGCACAACTCATTAGCAAGATAATTATGCATTTAATGAGAAGAAAGACATTAATATTTCACACGGTAAGTATTAAGGATGCACGATATTGGGATTTTGGCCGATATGCCGATATTTTAAAACTCATGTAGCCGATAACCGATCTCGATACCGATGTTAAAGCTGGACTAAAATAATTA
>NW_015151046.1:451474-453177 GCF_000732505.1 Cyprinodon variegatus
ATGTTTTTTTAAAGGTGTCGTTTTTAACCCCTCTGACTAATAACAAAACCCCAAAATGTTAAATGTGTAAAATCATACAGGCAGGGAGCTCTATAGTTTACCACAGAGTATTAGGGCCAGGCTGGAGATTTTATTTGTTTCTATTTCCAGAATAAAGCTTTAACATTACGAGAATAAAGTCAAAATGAGAATAGTGATAAAATCCGGGAATAAAGTCGTAATATTAAGAGAATAAAGTCCTAAAATGACGAGAAACAAGTTGTATTTGACGACAGCTCTTCCAAGAAGCTGTTTCTTTCTTAAAATGAGGAATGTGGAGCATCATGTGAAGTTATACTTTAGCTTCGGTTTGACAAATCAGGAAATCTTTTAGCAGCAGCATCAAACTGGGCAGGATGTCAAAGTGGACTCTGGTTGCTGATTGGTGGAGCTGCTCGGATGCTTTCTTTCTGAAACGGGTTGTTTTATGATGACTTTATTCTCGTAATATTCCGACTTTATTCTCAAAATCAAAATAGCCAAACACTGTTTGGCAATAGTTGTAACCTCCCTGTTCAGCTGGAGGATGTGGTTTCTGCCTGTGCCAAGGTGTGGAATCAAAAGACTTCACTCACAGAAGAAGAAAAAACAACAAAGAAAGGTGTGAAATGAACCTAAAACTAGAGCAGCGGCCCGACTGGATCAGATATTAGACCCGAAACTGAAAGCGAACATTAGTTTTTTTTCTGAAAATCCCCGCTTATAGAAATGCAAATATTGCAGCATAGCGGTGACTCAAAGCAGACGAGTGCTTCCCCTTTGTGCCGATTTCATTTCTTATAATAAAAAAACCCCACTGATGGTAAATTACAAACCCTGCCATGCACACCTGCTCCACCCTGACGCTTAATAACCCGCCGCCTGTCATCTAGTTATTGATTTATTCTTATCAGCCGCATTCCACCTGCTCCTTCGGTTTCCTCTGCAGAGACTCGGAGACACGCTGGAAGGCGTGCAAGGCGCCCACACTCCATCACTATGGTGCTTTCACCAGGAATGCAACACAAACGCAGCCTAGGGAGCATTCCACACCAGCAGCATCAGATTCACAGCTTTAATACGGAGTGGCAACTACTCCCCCCACCCTCCATGGCTCGGCTGAAGCCAATGCTTTATGTTGTGAGAAAAACGTGATTGTGAAAGCTTTCACTGCGTTTGGTGAAACTCTCACTTTCAGAACGTTTTTGCAGAAACTTTTGCAGAAACAAAGCAGGCGGCAGCAGAGGAGAAGCCTAAGCTGAGCTGAAAGCCGTGCAGACAGAAGGAAACGTTTGCACCGAAGTCAAAATGTATCTTTAACACGTTTTCCCCCGCCGCTCTGCGAGGACACCTTGTACTGCGTCCGCCGCTCCCGTCTCTGTGAGGCTTTTAAACAGGCTCTGAATCAGCCAGTGACCTTTGACCCTTATTCACGCTAGCTGCCACTTCGGCTCTGATGCCTGAAAACAAAGAGCGGCTTTTGTTCCTCAGATTTCTGCACATTCTTGCCTGCTCCACTGTGGACGAAAAGGGAGGGGAGGGAGTGCTGACTGGAAAACTGCCTCAGGGCAGTAATCCAGGCAGATTAGGCCTGATATGATGATTTTTGGATTAGAAGCTGCTGAAGCAGAGAGATTCTATGACCTATGGGAACATCCTCCTTTTCTTCTAACTAATAAAACAAA
>NW_015151046.1:455196-455886 GCF_000732505.1 Cyprinodon variegatus
AGTTTCAAAATATCGGCATATCGGATATCGGCCAAAATCCCAATATCGTGCATCCCTATTTATAATTAATACTTACCAAAGTAAATTCTAAAAGCGAAATCATAAAATGGTCAAAGGAGTTAATTGGTTCTAGTTTCTGCTGTCATTATTATTAAAAAAAAAAAGATTTAGTGTTAAAAGCGGATTTAAAAAAGTCCAGATTTCTTTAAATGAGTGTATTTGCTCTTTATTGGAGAAGATAATTCTGATGATCGGCCCGAAAAAGGCAAAAAATCGTACATTGTTTGCCCCGCTTAAAGGAAGGAGCATATTACCTCTTAAAAATAAGATAATTAGATATT
Source organism: Cyprinodon variegatus (assembly GCF_000732505.1). Taxonomy (NCBI): domain Eukaryota; kingdom Metazoa; phylum Chordata; class Actinopteri; order Cyprinodontiformes; family Cyprinodontidae; genus Cyprinodon; species Cyprinodon variegatus. Next base: position 455,538 of record NW_015151046.1, read on the forward strand.
ATTCAGTTAGAATTAGTCGCTGCTGTCCTGAGGAAACCTGGAGATTGTTTGATGCCTTCAGTCTACTACAGAACAGGGAGACTTTTTAAATCCAAGTGTCGCTTCCAAGTATTTTTTTTAAGGCTGATACCAATTATTTTGACATCAGTCTAAGCGATCCTGGATGTGTTCTGCTGTTTTCAGGGTTCCCGCGGGTCCTTAAAAAGTCTTAAAAGGCCTTAATTGGTATTAAAATGTCTTAAATCAGTCTTTCGTAGGTCTTAATTTTTAAAACATCCACTTATCACCAAATCAAACATACTAAGAAAACCATACAAAGAAAAATAGCTGCTAAAAAGACTTAGCACTG
>NW_015151046.1:458017-458712 GCF_000732505.1 Cyprinodon variegatus
TGTATAATATATTACATTTCTGACTTTATATGCCTGTAATTATTACACACTGTAGCTTTAAGATTCTCAAGAGAAATTTTATTAAAACAGAAGGAAAAAAACATTTATCCAAAGTTTCTAGACATGCAGACATCTTTAGGAAATAAATCATAAACACGTCTTTATAGAAAAAAATACCCGTTAAATAGGATTTACTTTAAAGGGAGGATGCAGAACCATAAAATGTGCTATTTTCAAACCTTTTACAACCTAGATGGTTTGACCTGGATGGCTTGTTTTGTTGTGAAAATCTGTGTCAGACGGTGATGTGAGCCGACCACGGCGAGCATACGCAGCCAGAGAACGCTATCTGCATGCGTGCACTAATGCAGCTCTGCAGACGGAATCCAGCACCGTTATAGATAAGTGAAGAAAATTACAGTTTTCTTGATCTCTGACGTCAGCAGGTTTTGTTTTGGTAATATCAAAACGGCTGAGTCGTGGCGGCAGCCCTTATCACACACAGTCGATCATTCTATCTCTCACACAAGCTTAGTCATTCTTTTGACAGAAACCACAAAAAAAGCATGGCACCTACCTATGGGTTAACTAGGAAAGGTTTTGATCTCTGCAGGATCAGACCTTTCAGTGCTTTATCTCACCGCTAGCACGCCCTGTAGAACCCAGCTTTAAGTTGTCAAATTTAGCATCAATAA
>NW_015151046.1:461772-463284 GCF_000732505.1 Cyprinodon variegatus
TCTTTCCCATCGCCCGGCTTGCCACAAAGTAGCAGCAGCAGCAACCCAGACTGACAGCTCATTGGCTCATTTGGATCACGTGCAGCCTGGAGGCGGGCTTTACCGTATTAACAGAAGAAGAGGGGCAAGTGAAGTTAGACAACATGGGATCATTTATAAATGTTTTAAATCAGGTTGGTCCTGATTTGGGCGTCTGATTTAGAACCACAAATCTTACAGGACGTTCAGGAAAAAAAACAAAATAATTTCTGATTTAATATTAACTTTAGAAGAATTGCTGTCAATTTTAAAGATCTGACATTTTCATTTTAGGATTTAAATAAAAAAAAAAATGATTGGAACATTTTCTAATGACATCCTTATGTTCCTAACAGAGCACTTTGCTCTTAATCTGCAGATGATTTCTGCCATTTTTATTTTAGGATTTACATAAAAAAAAACTGAAACATTTCGGCAAAAAAAGGACGGGTACGTTTTTTAATTCAGGGTGTTGATATTCGGGGTTTAAAATGACATTGTCTCCAACCTCATGACAAGAAAGATAGACCTAAGATATTATTGGTCCGTTTAGTATTTTTCTGTTGGGTAAATTTAGAGCAAATGGAAAAAAGACGCTAAAACTAGCAGCTTTTTATTATTGTTGTAATGTTAAAATAAAAACATCAGACTTTTTCATACAAGCTGAAAATAATAGTTCTGCATAAACATCTCCTATTAATTCCCTTTTCCATATATTGATTTATGAATGTTGAGTTTCATTCATTCAGGCCTCAGAGCTGTGAAGGTGTCTAAGGGAGACGGGTGGTTTATCCTCTCAGGGTTTGTTTTGGATCAAAATAATCCTTTTCATAACAAGCTAGACTGTTTCTCATGGTTTTTATTCATAATATTTAATGTTTTATGTTTTCTTCAACTGTCTGTAATTATTTTGAGACATTTGCAGCCTTTCTGCAGGGTTTAAAGTAGTGAGAGACAAACTTTGTCTTCCAGAGAAGGGCGTTATGGACGTTAAGACATGTAAAAAAAAAAAAAAAAGTGCAGAATCAGTGAATTACAATCTATCTCCTTTATTTATACCTTTTTCTACATCTGCAACTATCGATTATTTTGCAAATAAATTGTTGAATATATTTTCGGATACCAAAAGGGTTTTTTAAAGAAGATTTTTTTACCAAATTAAACTCAAATGTTTCCACTTGTGGAGTTCTGCATGGAGCATATTGACAGAAGACATTTTTATTTTATTTTAATTGCAAAATGTTTATATATTTTTACAATCTTAGCATAATCACTGCTTTTCATGGGTTTCTCTTTGCACTAAAAAGCATGTTTTAGGGTCTCCACACTCCAGTTAACGAATAATTCAATTCTATTCAGTTTATTTCTATAGCTCCAATTCACATCACTTTCCAGTTCAACCAGATCATTCAGTCAAAGTGATTCAAAGTTTTCTATCTAAGGAAAACCAGCTGATTGACTCTTCAGCAATCCCTCACACTAAGCATGCTTGTA
>NW_015151046.1:463599-465370 GCF_000732505.1 Cyprinodon variegatus
ATTCCTAAATTAGTTTATGATTATTTCAATTTATCCTTTTTCCAACTACAATCATGAATCTAAAATGTAACATTAAATGCATTCCTTGCTGAAACGTATGTTGCACGTAACCAAGATGCTTATTTAAGCTGCTTTTTGAACAATATTGCCATCAGTGCGGCTAAAATAACAAACGTGAGCCGTTTTTCGTTCTTTATCAAACATCTCAAACACCCACTAGAATTCAACCGTGACATCGGCTGCCTGTGCCTCCATCCGCCGTCGCCTTTTCATCTTGTTATGGCTGCTTTTTCATAGGTGTGATGTTCAGAGAACTTGCCAAGATGTTGGCGTTGTGTGAGTCAGGCGTCGCTATGATGACGAAAGAAGGGATTTACTGAAAGCATCAGAGAGAGCTGAGCGGGATTCACACAATCATCCATCGTCATCTTGCCGCCTTGATGTCTGCATGAGAGCCAGCGGAGCGGAAAAGTTTCAGCATCAGTCTCAGGCCGCAGAGAGAGGAGCTCTGGGCCTCTGCTCCGTGCCGCGTCGCTCTGACATCACAGAGTTTCACACGTGTCTCTGGTTCTCACAGGCAAGAGCCGGGAAGTGAAAGAAAAGGGGAAATCCTGACACCGAATAAATTCCTGGCCTCTTCAGTATATCAGACAGATGACTTTTCATGCGCTCATATTGTGGATGGATCGTTCTCACGGTTAGCTGAAGCTCAGCGTGCACCTTTGAAGGTTCACACTTCACACAGAAGAGCGTGGCGGTGACCCCGCCATGCTCTTTGTGTCTGTGTGTAAACAAGGATTCAGAGAAATGCGCAAAGCAGCATCCGACCGCCATTTCACAGGTTTGGGCCTGTTTTTCACAGAAAGGAGTTGACAAGTTATTCAAAATGATAGAAACAGGAAAAGGGTGGATTTGAATGTAAAGACTGAGGTTCAATCAGCCTGAGACAGGATGTTCCATCTGCACAGGACATTGAAATGTGCTACACTAGGGGGGTTGGGTGGAAACTGTAGATTTCTACCAGTGAAAATCAATAGGAGTGATTTGGGAGGTTGGTGTTCATCCTGTAAGCGGTGGATTGGTGGTTTGTTGTTGTTTAATGGCGCCCCATGGGGCCCCAGATCCATAAAGGTAGATGTGGCATCAGTATGTGTGAATGGGAATGAATGAATGAATGAATGAATGAGTGAATAAGGGAAAGAAGTACAAGGACCCACCTGCTCTTGGATCTACAGGCTTTGCTCCCTTCTGTTTCCCTGCACCTTATTAATGTTCACGGTAAAAAAAAAATCCATTTAATCGATTTTGAATCGATTCATTTACATTTTTGCAAAATCGATATCTAGGGAATGAGATGGATTAGTTTCATAGTAAGCATTCAAATAAGCAGGAAAGATGCACTTAAGATGACTTTAAGCCAGACAGCTGCAATTAAAGCCTCCATTTATTATAAAATAATAAATGGAGGCTGAGCAGCAAACACCCTGTAGTTACAGAAAACGCTGCACATATGGTTTAAGCAGCGGAGATAAAGCAGCTCCTGCATGTCTGCTGTGTCACGTCTGTTTGCTCGAGTGAAGCCTTTTCACTTTTCACAAACAAGTTTGCACTTTTGAGACAATTTTGTTCACATGTCAGGTTTAACTGTCCGATTTACAAGTTTGCACTTTGTGTTTAATGTGACAGGAAAAAATAAAATACGCAAGTATTTTGAAACACGGTTGAACCGCTTTCATTATTGTAAAAACTAGGGATGCACGATATTGGGATT
>NW_015151046.1:465645-467179 GCF_000732505.1 Cyprinodon variegatus
CGATTAAGGACCCCCTATTCACGGTTCTCTTCAGCGTGTTTCAGCGTCGCAGGTTGTTACTCTCTAAAAGTTGTTGTTACGCTGAAAATCAGACCAATACGCTCATTTTTCTTTTATTTTGTTGAGAGTATCGATTCTTTGACTAAGATCTGGGCTTCCACCTCTATGCATTTCAGCACAGACACTGATTAGGCTGAAACGTTTAGAGTTACTACAGAATCCTGCCGATACCCTGAACTTTAATGAGCGTAAAGGCAGCAGGAACGGTGGTTTTAAAAAAGTTTTCCTCCTTAAGCATACAGGCATACTCTGTATGGTTTTCTCAATCGTTGCTCTCAGCTACAGCTCAGGCTATACCATGAAACCACAGGGTTTAAAAGTTCACAGCTCATGATGTTTGTTCTCTCGCTGTGCGACCCGACGCTTTGATGCGATCTACCTGCTCACTCTGTATGTCTAAAAACCAGGTGGGTCTCAGCTCTGCAGTGAGCTGGCGCTGCTCGGACTCGTCTATACGGAAGCCAAACGATTAGAAGAGTCAAAAAGATGAAGGGTCGGTGCCTCCTGTTGAATATGAAGCTCACTAGAGTGAAACGTGCTGCCTTGGATATTTGGGCAACTTTGTTCTGAAGCCCTAAAAAGAAATGGAGACGACGTATTTGGACAAAGACATGGCTGAGCTAACGTGGCTACTACGGTCTGTCAGTTTGACAGAAAGAACTCCATTTCACTCATTGCCCCCCCACCATGCTTCTGTTTTTTTGATTTGATTTTCTCCCAACCTTACAGTTCCTGATTGAGAGGCTGATCGCCCCTCGTTACGCCCTGTACACCACACGATGCACAGTGATAGAAAATTCTCGAACGACTGGAGAATCATCCAGAAAAGGGAAAAAAATCCTACAGTGTAGGCCTGGCTTTATTTTCTCACACCAGGGAAGCGCTGTGGAAACAGGAACCCTGGCTGACATCGGCTCGGCTCATAGAGACGCTACGACAGCCGAGAGACAGCTTTAAAAATAACCCGATAAAAATGGAATCACAGCTGTAAATCAGATTGATAATCGATTTACTAGCCAACTCAGAAGTCAAAAAAAAGGTGATAACCTTTAAAAATAACACCAATTAAATCTGCTTTTTCGCAGTGTTTGTGGCTGAAGGTTTTGCTCCAATAGTTTTTCTTTCACATCATACAAGCGCCGCTTCGTTTTTAAAAGATATAAATATAACAGATCTAACGGCGGATGTCTGTGGGACAGTGATTGGCCTCCATGTTCTGAATGTTGGCGTACCATAAATAATAAATGATGAACAGTTTAGTTTGAGCCTTCAAGTCGTTGCCCATAGGAAGACGTTACTTGGATATAACCTAACGGAATATCTTCAGAACGGCTCCAAATGACACTAAACTCATATGGGTGAGTAGAACAGGATGTGGGAGTATTTCAGATTCAAACCAAATGACCGAGGCGAACCGCTGAACCTATGCGAGCCAGTATGTCGCATTTGTCATAACAGTAGCAACTAAAAGCAG
>NW_015151046.1:469439-470811 GCF_000732505.1 Cyprinodon variegatus
TCTTTGTTTGTGATCAAAGAGGATTGTTTTTTGTTTTTTTTACAGTGTCCTGTCTGGCAATGCAGCAATAAGAATAATTGCAATATGGCAATTACCATATAGCTCCACTTGTTTCATGCATACAAATTGCTTTATTATAATTACGCAGGGAGTTTTACAGTTTATATGGACACTGCAATGTAAATAGAGCAGAAAAACAGAAGAAAAAAAGAAAAAAAGAAAGAGAAAAGATGAAAGAAAGAAGAGAAAGGAGACAATGACAAAACATTTTCAGTCATTGTTTTTAAAACCTAGAATCATGCAAAGTTTTTTCCAGGCTGTTAAACAGATGAACATGACACCGACGGCTTACTGTGGATCCCTTCAGTCAGTTGGTGTTTCTTAACAGGTTCTTATCACAACAGAGACAGAACAACCACAGGAAATGACAGTGCATAAATTAAAAAGACCCCAGATAGAGTTTTTAAACCATTGAAGTTTAATCATTGTGTCTAAACTTAGCAGACGTGCCTTTAGACGTGGATTAAACTTAGGGTTTGCTGCAGGATGGTTTCTGAACAACACCTCAACCATGAAATGTAAGATCTGCTGTGATCTGACTGTTAGGACTCAGATAAACATATTGAAAGCTGTTTCTTTAGCTCAGTATCAGTAGTTCAGAAAGTCCCGTTTGGCCCAAAGCCGCTCTGACGTGTGAAAGAACTGCACAAAAACACTCTGCAGCTTCTGTCTACGTCTGTGGCTTCACTCAGCAGATGTTTCTTAATCATTAACCACCTAATGTCTCACCACTTAAAAAAGGGGAAATGACCAAACCAGAAAGATGTGACAGTAGAGTTATGTACACCAGTGGAGATGACATTACATCATGATATGAAGTGCAGGAGGGGGGTAAGAGCTGAAAAGGAAGAAGAATTAAAAATCCGATAACTTGTTAGGATAAAAATGAAAAGATTAGAGATAAACTGATGAAGAATAGTCGCATGTAAGCAAAAATGGATCAAATATTAACTATAAAAGGCAAATGAAGGGTGATCAAGGTAGTGCTGTAAGCACTAAGCACCGATAACAGAAAGAAAGTCTACATGTTTGTTCTTTGGGCTTAATGTCGGTTTGTAGCCTAGTTTAGGCTGGACCCGTTAAACTGGGCTGCAGACAGGGACATGCCCAGATAGACAGGAGCGGCTGGACTGTATTCTCTACGTTCTCAGGAGTCTTTGCTTCTGTCTGTACCTAATGTCCGCACTGAAGCTGGAAAGACAGCTTTTCAGTACTCTGCCCCCACAGCATGGAACAATCTTCAGAAAGACTGGAAGCTGAAGGATTTGATTCCAATCGGACATTTTAAACGATTGCTCAAAGGTTTGGAAAT
>NW_015151046.1:473094-474984 GCF_000732505.1 Cyprinodon variegatus
ATAAATGTAAAGATATTCTGGAATCTTGGGCTTTGCATAAGACTTCTATATTTCTATGTACCTTAGAAAACTGGCTGATGAACTTTGAGCCAGAGATTCATTTTTATGGAAAGTATTTATGAATATAAGCAATAAGTTAAATACAACCAAGGTCGTCCACCCAGAGGCTCTTATTTAGTCATGTAAACCTGATCCAGGGGATAAAGACATCGACTTTTTCACTAGATCTCCAGAAGAAGAAAGACTGATGAAGAATTGGGATCATCGATCATTTAAAAACTTACATCTAAACTAGAACCAACTGTGTTGTAAAGCGTAATCTGTTCCCTGGACCTGATGAGCAGTAAGTTCATGTAAAGCTTGTTCCTTTCTATCTTTTTCAGATCTAACCTTCAATTGTGTTCTTTTTCCACATAAATGAAAGATAAAGTAAAAAAAAAAAGCAATCTAGTCTATTGTTTTTCAGGTTTATTTACAGTGGGGAGAACACGTATTTGATACACTGTTGATTTTTCAGGTTTTCCCACTTGCAAAGCTTGTAGAAGACTGTAATTTTTATCATAGGTACTCTTCAACTGTGAGTGATGGAATCTAAAACAAAAATCCAGAAAAATACAATGATTTTTAAATAATTAATTTCCATTTTATTGTGTGAAATAAGTATTTGATCATCTATCAACCAGTAAGAATTTTGGCTCTCACAGACGTGTGTGACTCCGGGATGGAGGAGTAAAACATTTAACCTCAGCCTAAAAGCTCCTCAGCTGTCTGTGTTGCAGAGTGTTAGACTTCGGTTCTTCTGTTTTATGGCGTCTTTCCTGACATAAATGTTGAAACATCAATGTCTGTCTTGTTCACCATATCTGCTTTTTATCTATTTTTTCATCTTTGTCTCTTTGTACTTTGTGGTTGAACTAGTTCCTGTCTGTCCTGTGATGTTTTGGAGATCTGTAGCTGTTCCGTTTCCCTTCCAAAATCATCAGCGTCTGCATCTCTGCCCACAACTTCTGCCTGTCACGAACGCTGTGCAGAAACGCCATGCACCTCCAGAAACGGCTTCTTTAGAGAAAAAAGCCTACAGATGGGGGGGTGACATCCCAGCTGGCTGGCGGGGGGTCGGTCATTTGTGGTGGAAACTGAGAATGTTCCAAATGTTAGTCTGGATATGACGGGTCGATTTGTATGTCTTTCGGGTACCGACCGCATGACTCTGGGAGTTTGATGCAAGCTGCACCGTTTCTTTCAGGCCTTCTTGTTAGGAAAACCATTTCAGCCTGTTTTTCACAGACTCGTCTGTTTATTTTAATCAGAATATTTTTAAAACCCAAATGTAAAGTTCAAGATACAATTTTTTATTTTCCAATTTTATTTTATGAGATACAGTAATCTCCCTTCTTGTATAGGCAAGATTTTTAAGGCAGTTCTTTTTACACCAGAGCTGCAATTTTTCGTTGTTTGCAGGTTTTATTTCTGCTTTTTTTTGCCAGGGCGCTGTTAATGTTTGTATCCGTACGTGTTTAGTCAGGTCAGCTCTTATTGTCCCTCTGTGTTAAGGTTTATTTAAAGCATATAAGGCTACTTTCACACGATTTTTGTGCCCATATGTAACTCGTATCCAGAATTATGATCATTCCGCCCCCCCAAAACATTTGGATTTAAGCCACTTTCATCTGTGGTACCAAATCGGATCAGAATCTGATTGTTTTCAAAGTGTTTGCTGATAGATTGTGTCAAAAAACTGTAAGATCCCTTCGCTTAAGAGTTTAAGAACACTAAGAAACCAGCATCCACTTTATATAGGAAGAGCTCTGTTGTGTGATGTCAACATTTTCTTGTTAGATTAGATTAGATTAGATGAGCTTTATTGATCTCACAGCGGAGAAATTCACT
>NW_015151046.1:476151-479637 GCF_000732505.1 Cyprinodon variegatus
TTTCTAAAGAAATATTAGCTGTTTTCCATTTTTCTGACCTGGAAGCAAGACGGACTTGCCTTTCATGAGATGATGCCTCTGTGGGTACCACCCACAGTTACCACTTTTAAGGGTAAGGCTCCTCTTTAGGAAGGCTGAACAAACTCTGAAGCCTCTTGAAGCAAAAACCACAATTTCACAACTTAGACATCATCCAAAGCTAAGAAAACAGAATAATAATTGTCATTCTGTGAGTAGGTGCTAAAAGACTCATCTTTGAGCAGAAATGACCATGCTATGCCCAAAATCTACGCTCACTATTCTGAGAAAGGGGGGTGTGTTGTTTCATGGAGAGCCATGATGTGGTGAAGGTAGACGCGTCCTGGAGGGGAGCGGCTAATCGCTACTCTATGTAGCGCTGTTAAGGTCACTCGTTCTTCCAGAACAGGAAGGCTCTGCTGCTCACTTTTATAAAGATTACTCAGAAATGTGTGAAAAACAAAATAATTAGACATGATTTTGATAAAGGAAATCCATGATTACATCATTAATAGCTCAAGAAGTGAGTTTGTTTGTTGTAGGTCCTTTAAGCTTTTGACTTTAATCCAGGAAATCCAGGTATGAATGAAGGAAATCCAGATGTATCCTAAAATAAGGGAGCAGCTGAAAGGAGTCTTAAAGTCAGATCTGTCGTAATTCACAGTAACACATGAAATCATCCATCCACCCATGATGGCTGGAGAGAAAATCTCTACCTCAGCTTTGACACATGTACCACCCAACCCTCCCCTGTTCACTCTACACCCATTTCCCTTTTTTATGTTCTGCTTTATCCGTATCATGACAATACTGCTTCCTCTGGTGCATTATATATATATATATATATATATGCCTCGTGCAGGGGGTCCCCAACCTTTTTTAAACTGAGAGCTACTTCACGTGAAGGGGCTACCAATACTGACCTTTGAACTACAAGGGTCAGCGCTTACCAATAAACATATTTGCAATGCTTTATTTGATTTAAATATTCTCATTTTTAAATCTGTAGAAGTGTCAGTGTGATTACAAAAGTAGAGCAACAGACTAAAATAACCTTTTAGAGGCATCTCACTGGAAGGTTGTGCTAGTTTTAGAACAGGCTTGACGGCACCACATGTGGTCCTTGGGGGCTACCTGGTGCCTGTGGGCACCATGTTGGTGACCCATGGCGTGTATCCATATATGCGTGCATATGCTTGTGTCACGCATTGACACAACAATGTAAGTTTGGTCATTTGACCATTACATTGTATTTGAAACATGGATTCTAACCACATTTCATCTCAAAGCACTTAATTGAGATAATTAAATCAGACCATCGAGTCAGATAAGTTCAAGTTTTCTATCTAAAGAAAACCAGCTAATTGCATCGTTTGTAGGAGATGCTACTCTCAGATGAGTATCTGGCAACAGTAGATGTTCGCTTGCATTATGTCGTTGACTGCGCAGCATCCCTCACACCTAGCATGCATGCAGTGACGGTGGCAAGACAAAAAGTCCCTTTTTAATTGAAAGAAACCTACCAAGGCCGCCCGGCGATTGAAGAAAAAGAGGAAAGAACAGACGTACAAAACAGGCATAGAAGCACTGAGCTAAGATACTTCCTATGTTAGTAAAGGTAACGGCAAACTAGCTCCACAGATTGCTAAACTCTTTAGCAGACGACCTCTGAGCCAGTTTTAATGTCAAAAAGGATAAGAGTACATTAAAAGTTAGTCACATTAAAAGCTGAACCCATAGTTATGTCTAGAAGCAAAAAAGGACTAAACACTGAAGAACAGGCCCAACTCTATCATCTGTAATCGGTGTTGATGGCATCAGCACAGCTGATTTTTCTCTCCAGGATGGTGTCACAGCCAAACGGGAACAAACCAGACGAAGCTACTATGACAAGAGGAAGAACATAAAGTTATGAGGGAGGCTAACAAATACTGTAGAATGGGAGAATAGAGAAAGAATGAAGCAGAATGAGGAAAAGCGTTTCCTATGTCCTCCAGCATCCTAAGCCTATAGCAGCATACGCTATTGTGACTTTTAAATAGGAATTTAAGTATTCAAGCTTCATAGAACAGAGTTAAGCTTTATTAAAAAAAATATCAAACTTTTTGGTAATATTCTTTTATATAGAAAACATTTTTACACAACATCAAATGAAAACAAAATTAACTTAATGACACACTATATAGGAGCTTGGTTCCAATTATCTTTACATTGAAAACAATAAAACAGTCATAGTAAAACTATTTTAGCTCATAGTGAATCAAAATTACACAAATAATCTCTAGCAAAACCGATGGACGCCCTCATTATCTCAGGTATAAAACTGTTTAATTTGCGTTTTGTAGAATGTCATTTTGAATAAAAACAGCCTGTTTTCACTGAGCTTTATAAAGCTGCTTCTTTTCTTTAAATAAAATCAGCTAAAGGCTGGTAGAGAGAAGGAACACCAGATGCATGTGCGCTCATTTCTGCGTTAAAGGGAAGGCCTGTTTCCATTGATAAGAGGTCCTTGTGTGTATTTTGAGCCTGAGCTCATTTGTATTCTGCGATATCAGAGCACAGATAGCGGGCCAGGGAACGGGATACGAATCTTATCATGAAAAAGGTGTTGTGTTATGTCAAATCTGAGCAACCACAGGACTCTTTTTTTTTGTTTTATTCAGGAAGTGTGTCTGCACATGAAGTCGGAGTTTCATTATCATTAGATTTGCATTCTTGTAGTCAGGAACTGACCTTTTTTATTTGACCCTGCAGCTGATGAGTAGACACTTTAGATTTATTTGCTGAGTACTCGTTCACTCAAGAATAAAGGATATTTTTGTTCCACTTTTCTAAATACATTTCACTTTTTCGCTTCTCTTTCACAGCTGGCAACCATGAAAGGCGGAATGGCAGATCGTCTAAAGATGGGAGTTTTTATCATCATGCTCCTGTCAGTTGGTAAGATAAAGCCACTCTTAGACCACACCCTCCTTTGTAGGGAACTTGTTTATTAATAGGCCAGCTAACTGTGGCTCAGTGTTCTTCTGCATTAAGGATTTATTTACACTGACAAAAAAAAAAAAAAAGCCTAAAGAAAATGAAAAAACTATATTCGGTATCTTTGTCCTGGATAAGAAAGGTTCAAATACTAACATTTGTAGGGCCCTATAAAATTTGTTTTATTTTTTCCCAAATTCCGTTTTTTCCGTTTTATGTATGTATTTTTGCGCTTCCAATCAATGGAATGTTGACAAAACTTGCAAAATAGTTCACCTGACACGTAAAAGTCACGAGGGAACTGCTCGGCTCTGTACTCAGGGCTTAGCGTCGTGTTTCTCAACTTTTTCGCCGAAAGCGGAGCTGTGGAGAGCCGCTTCGCCGTTTTTTCAATGTTTTGAATCGGGAGCGTGAGCGGAAATGACGGAGCGGGAGGGGTTGTGTCGCCCATATTTGCGTCCCCCGGTGTGCATTTCCCCCCGACGTATG
>NW_015151046.1:482199-483644 GCF_000732505.1 Cyprinodon variegatus
ATTTTTTCAAGAAAAGAAGGATTTGTGAAAGAAATCTTCCAATCTGAGCTTATTTTGTGTAGAAGGTGTGGTGGCTTTCACATGCTCTGAGTCAGCTCTGCTGATACAGGAGGTTTCTTTTTGACCTCGGAGCTGTTTTCAATGGTGGAAGGAGTATTTTAAGGGTCAGCACATCACAGACAACTAAAGTCATCTGCTAAATGAACTCTTGTTCCTTATATAAGAGTTCACGCTTGTTACAGAGATGTTTAGAAATGACCAAGCCCTGTAGGAGGGTGGGGGGTTCGGATCGGACTAAGGCCAAATTATCTTCTGTTTATTTTTTTTTCTTCTAATATTTCCTGCTTTTCGTTGGTGTTTGCGACATTATTTTCCACGCAGTGTCGAAAATAGTTCCTGTATTGATAATTTTGTTGTATTCTGAGGAAAAGAACCTTGGTAACTCTCTGACTTGTCTGATCTACTACAGTAAATGTTTTGGTCATTTTTTTTATTAAAAAATCTTTTACACAAACTGCTTGTCTGAAAGTGATTGAATAGGAATGAAGCACTTTTTGTGCATCATGACGGTTTGAGCTTCTAATCAACACCTGCTTTATTTTAGCAGCTTCAGATGAACATGACCTTTTCCTGGAGTTTTGCGGCAAATGGCGACACGACAACTCCAACCTGAGTCTGAACATCAGCGTATCCAAGGGCTGCTCTGGCATCACTGTTTCAGCCAACGAGAGCTCTTTGTCTGTCAAAGGAAGCGTCACAGCTAAGTGTAAAAGGATGGAAGTGATTCCTCTCATGAAGTATCCAGAAGAGGATCTAGACTTCTGTTTGTACTGGGAGCCTCTGCTGGACCAGCTCACGCTTGAGGTGAATTTACCATTCCTAATATTTTTGCTTGGGATCTTGAATGTAAGGAGATGTTTCTAAATTGCTGTTTTCAATTTTTGGTATTTACTTTCTTTTTCTTATATTATTTATTAGGTTGAGAAAGAAAGCTTCATTCTCTGCCCTCCTTCAAGTCCTGCAGAAAATTGTTGCACTGACCTGAGTCTAATGGGAATTGAGCTTGATTCACGCTATGGCATCGCCGATGCAAGAGTCCGAACTGATAACGTTACACACAAAACCAGGTCAAGCTACAGCTTCCAAGGAGAAATCACCAACTGCAGTAAGAATGAATAGATTTGATGGAATGAAAAATGTGGAAAGGGAATCAATTAGAATAGAGATACACTGCCGTTCAAAAGTTTGGGGTCACATTGAAATGTCCTTGTTTTTGAAGGAAAAGCACTGTACTTTTCAATTAAGATAACTTTAAACTAGTCTTAACTTTAAAGAAATATACTCTATACATGGCTAATGTGCCTGTGACAGGCTCTAACCAGAGCAGAAAAAGAAGTGGGAGGCCGCGTTGCACAACTGAGCAAGAAGATAAGTACATTAGAGTC
>NW_015151046.1:483966-487735 GCF_000732505.1 Cyprinodon variegatus
AATAGTCATTTACCACATTAGCAATGTATAGAGTGTATTTCTTTAAAGTTAAGACTAGTTTAAAGTTATCTTCATTGAAAGGTACAGTGCTTTTCCTTCAAAAATTAGGACATTTCAATGTGACCCCAAACTTTTGAACCGTAGTATATATATATATATATATATATATATATATATATAATTGTTCTATGTCCATTTCTCTAACATTTTTTTTTTCTACAGAGAAATTGTGTGACCAGGCTAACCAGACCTATGTGAAAGGGTACGTCTATTTCTGTTTGTGAAAACACCCTTCCTCGTCTCTTTTTACTAATTTGGCTTTTGATGTGTGCTTGATTAATGTAATTAAGCACACATCTACAAACAGGAAGCGAAACTCTAAACATTTTTTGTGTACATGAGACAGTGTCGCTATTGTTGAGCTTTAAGATGTGGTTCTCTGTGTGTCTCTGTTTCTGTCCAGGTCTCAAAACACTCAACATCCCTGCGCTCAGAAATTTGTAAAAGAGATAAAGAAAGCTATCAGTGATGAGAAAGTCTCACTTAAGGTAAGATGGCACAGACCACAGTTAATAAAAATTAGGTTTGCATGAACAATATTTATATATCTACATATATATATATAAATTTTTTGTAAAGTTAATATTAATTAAATTAATATAAATCAATGTTCTTATTCTGAATCTCTCCACTCAATTTCAAACGATTGGTTTATGTAACCAAAGATGAGTTAAAAAACAAAACAAACAGGCTCTAACCAGAGTAGAAAAAGAAGTGGGAGGCCGCGTTGCACAACTGAGCAAGAAGATAAGTACATTAGAGTCTCTAGTTTGAGAAACAGACGCCTCACAGGTCCCTAACTGGCATCTTCATTAAATAGTACCTGCAGTAGCCTGTTTGTGCTGTCCTAGCATTTTCCATTGTCCTTACAGTTTCTATTATCTATGTTACTTTGTTAATTGTTAATTGTCATGTAAGGTAAAGGTTCTAGGTAAGTATTTTTTTCTTAAAATAAGTGCATTTTTTTCTTGAATTGAGGAGATAAAGAGACGATTTAGATTTAAAATAAGAAAACACAATTTCATTGTCCTATTTAAAGTGCATATTATCCAATTATCTCATTTTAAGGGTAAAAATACTCATTCCATTTGCAAACTATCTGATTTACCTATTGAACTCAAGGGTAAATACTCTTAATTTAATAAATTTTTACTTATTTCTGGATAATTTTTCCAGTGCATATTTCAGTATTTTCTTTCTTCAACTTTCAAAAAAGGATGTCTTTAAAACAAATTACAACTCCTAAATCTGAGGGAAAATGTACTCAAAAGAAGTGAACTCTTATTTTCCCAGGAACAAAATAATTTAACTTGACAAGCTTTCTCGTGATGAGATTAAAATGTAAAGTTAGACACTTTCTCCTACTCGTTTTATTCCACTTATCCGGGTCCCAGAGGCAGCAGCCTCTGCAGAGATTCCCAGATTTCCCTGCAGCCCTGCTGGAGGAAGACCCAAGGTGCTCCCAGGCCAGCAGAGAAACATATACCCCATTTACACTACCCTTGAAAAACCGTGCCGAGACCGGTCCGAGCTCAGTACTGAGGTAACTTATGGTGTGTAAATGGAAAGCAAACTGAA
Source organism: Cyprinodon variegatus (assembly GCF_000732505.1). Taxonomy (NCBI): domain Eukaryota; kingdom Metazoa; phylum Chordata; class Actinopteri; order Cyprinodontiformes; family Cyprinodontidae; genus Cyprinodon; species Cyprinodon variegatus. The sequence continues at coordinate 485,605 of NW_015151046.1, forward strand.
CTGAACCGAGCTAGACGCAACCGGACCGCGCTAACTGCAGACCAGTTCCAGAGGTGGGCTCGGCTCGGTTTTTCCCTGGCTCGGTTCTCTGATAACAAGATGAGCAGAACGTTTCATCTCCGTCTGGCTGCACATCCCAATTCACACTACATTCCACTAGTTGGCGGTAATGCCCCTCTGGAAACAGAAGAAGAAGAACAACTTCTTCTTAAACTATAAACAACAATTGAAATCCGAAGTACAGCAATAATAATCAAGCATAACTTTCTGAATGTGACGGGAGCCGCCATTTTGATTTGCTTGATTCCCTCCTTCTTCGTCTTCTTCTTCTTGTGTTTTATGGCGGTTGGCAAACAACTTTTGGTGCATTACCGCCACCAACTGCATGATTTCCTCCTTCAATACCGGCAGTAATACCGCAGATTGTCACTAGGAGGCGAGGAATCGAGATAGCGTGATGCGTAAACGGTCGTCAGAACCGAGCTCAGCCTGGTTAACTGATCCGAGCTCGGACCGGTCTCGGCATGGATCGGTTTTTAAAGGGTAGTGGAAATGGGGCTATAGTCGCTTTGGCGCGTCCTGGGTCGCCCCCTGCCTCCTCCTGATGAGACGGGCCTGGTACACCTCCCAAAAGAGTCATGCAGACGGCATCTGAAAAAGAAGTCCTAGCCACCAGGGCTGCCTTCTCTTAATGCACCCTGTGTAGGGAGCTAAGTTCAGCCACTTGTATCCAGGACCATAGATTTGACCATAGCTTATGGTAGGAATGTAGTCTGAACGATGAATCAGGAGCTTTGATCACCATGTTTGCGTTTGATCACTGCTGCACTTTAAGAAATGGAAATGACTTGAGAGCTGTACAAACAGAAAATTTGTTCGTTATACACCCTGTGTGTACAAAATGACAATAAAGTTAGTCTAAGTCTAAGAGATTAGCCTTTTAGCTCAACTCTCTTTCCACCACAACAGACCGATGCAGCGTCTGCATCATAGCAGCAGACTCTCCAATCCGTCTATCGAGCTCCCAGTCCATTTTCCCACCAGCCGTAAAAAGGAGCCAAGATACTTAAACTCCACTTGAGGCGGGAGCTCTCCTCCTACCTGACGTGGAAAAGCCACCTCCTTCAGGTGGAGGAACATGTCCACGGACATGGAGGAGCTGAGCTTCATACTCAGCTGTGGTTTTATGATAGACCAAAATGCTTCGATTGGAAGTAAATGAGAGAAAACATTGGAGAAAAATGACAAAGATTTTAATTTCCCCTTGAAATAAAAATGCAAAAAGTGCTTAAAGCTGCTCCTTAAGAAATTAACTAAAACCAGTGTTTTTAAGCAATTTACCATCCACTGCAATGTTACAGCAGACTAAGCAACAGCTTTTTTAGCTGACAAAAGAGAAAATTAAGAAGACTAGAACTTCACTGGAAAAACAATCTAGAAATAAGTAAAAAATATATAAATTAACTGTAATTACCCTTAATTTGAGAAGATAAATGAGAAAGTTTGCCAATAAATTGAGTATTTTTACTCTTAAAATTAGGTAATTAGATAACATGCTGTTGACATAAGAATTATAATAATAATAATTGTCTTGTTTCAAAGCAAAATTGCTGTTTTACTTCCTTAATCCAAAAACAAATGCACTTATTTTAAGTAAAAATGACTTCACTAGATTGTGATTTTTTTTCCAGTGCTGTCATTTCACCCTGCAAGTTTAACTTGCACTGAAAAAAACTATTCCAGTTTAGAAAAACATCAATTACAGTTTAAATCACCTTTAGTTTGAGTCGTTCCATGTTCAGTTTCACACTGGAAAAATGATCTAGAAATAAGTAAAACATTTCTTAAATTAAGTGTATTTCCCTTAATTTAAGTAGGTAAATTAGATAGCTGCCAATGGAATGCGTATTTTCACTCGTAAAATAAGATATTTAGATAACATGCACTTGAAATAAGACGATGTAATTGTGCTTTCTTATTTTAAATGTAAATCGTCTTGTTCCATTGGAAAAACCTCCCTTCTACCTTCTCGATTCAAGAACAAATGCACTTATTTCTAGGGATGCACGATATTGGGATTTTGGCCGATATCCGATATGCCGATATTTTAAAACTCATGTAGCCGATAACC
>NW_015151046.1:488265-489813 GCF_000732505.1 Cyprinodon variegatus
ATCTAGATTTGAATTTTTTTCCAGTGCAGTCACTGGAAAAAATCAAAATCTAGAAAAGTTATTTTTTCTTAAAATAAGTGCATTTTTTCTTAGATTGACGAGGTAAAAGAGACATTTTGCCAATAGACCAAGACAATTTACACTTAAAATAAGAAAACACAATTGCATTATCTTATTTTAAGAGTAAAACTACTCATTCCATTGGCAAACTATCTTATTTACCTTCTCTAATTAAGGGTAAATACACTTAATTTATTTCTAGATCATTTTTCCAGTGCATTGAAGCTCCTGTGTTTGCAGCAGCTTTCAAACGTGCAAAGGGTTTGCTCCTACACATGGAGGGCAGTTGTGATAAAGAAAATAGGTGAGAGGGAAACCACATCAAAGCAAAGAGTAGCTGTTCTTCACTGACTAGCAGAGGATGCTTATAGAACGCTGACATTTTTAAGCAAAGTGTTTAAAGAGGCAGCCAGTAATCAGCAAACAGATCCACTCATTATAGTTGCACGCAGCAGGCAGGAGGGGTTGCATTCACACAAACGGCTGCAGTTTGGTATATTTTGGATCTCAATCATCTTTCATTGCACTTCTGACTCAGAAGTTTTCCACTTATTTGAAAGGTTTTTACTTGTGAAGTGGAAACGAATGTGTCAAGCATGCCCGTCACATTCTGTGTTGTGTTTTCTAGGACACTCCTACTGTCTCCATCCCATCCACCATGAAAACAAAAATGAAGGTGGAGAACAAAGTGTCCGTCACCTTTTTTAAGAACAACTCTCTGTTCCAGGTAGGCCGCCGCCTTTCCCTCCATCTCTGAGCGTCTCATCGGCCCTCGGTTGTCGTTTCTTTCTCTGCTGCATGCTTTACGCTTAGCTCTGTATGTGAAGTGGTTATTGTTGGATGCTAAACGTGTGTTTGTGTGTGAAATCGAGGTTGGCTACGAGGAGGTTCAGCTTCTCAATGATGTGGTAGAAATCACAGTGGAGAATGAGGTCATCGCTAATCTGACTGAGCCCATAAGCATCGACTTTCACCATAACCTCCTACCTGTAAGTATTTTTAATAATAAAATATCAGTTCAAATTTGGCTTTTTGTTATTGTGCATTGAAATGTTGTAAAAGTTTAAATTTAAATCAGGTTTTATGGTTCATCACTTCATTAATTCAAACTGGTGATTTTAGTTCCACTCATCATCAGTGACCAATCTAATATATCCTTATTTTTACTATGAAGACTCAATGTTAGAATTATGCATTAAAGCTGCAAAACAGACAGAATACTACATACATGAATACATTTGACTTGATTTGGTAGGAACTAGAGAAGCACTGATCTGCTTTGAAATATTTAGGAAAATACTAGAAATCTAAGTTAGATTAAAAATGTCTGGAACAGCAGAAAATGTTACAACTTTACAGACTAAAAGCCACCACAGTTCTACAATAGAAATGTTGATCACACCAACATTTAACCGCTAGAGAATAACATTTAATATTTTGCTAAATTGTTGAACTAATAAATGTATATCTATATAGCTAGTAAATATG
>NW_015151046.1:492575-493760 GCF_000732505.1 Cyprinodon variegatus
ACTCATTTAATCATCCAAAACGTTATGGAACACATTAATTAACTGAAAAATGTTGCATAGTGTGCATTTAATCAGAAAAATAATCGACAGATTAATCAAATTGCAAAATACTTGTTAGTTGCAGCCGTATTTTGAATATCACAGTTTTAATGTTTTGATTTGTAAACTGAAAACCTTTATTTGTATTTTATGTTTTGGTCTCTGTAGAATTAGCTTCAGGTCAGCGGCTGTAAAATGTCGTCTTACTATAAACACTCATTGTTCACTTTAATTACTTTATGTCAGTGGTTGGGAGGATGGGGGGGGTGTCAGTGATCTTTTCACACAGTTCCACCCTTTTGTTTATCACACAGAGCTCCTTAGAGAACACACAAAAACCACCTGTAGGTTTCTGAGCTGCTCTCATATCTCGCTAACCCAAATGTCTGCAGGTGACATATTGCGGCAAAGCACGCTATCTCTACCAGAAATGGTGTCAAGAAACAGTTTATTTCTGCTGCAGCAGTTGGTGTTACAGTCAAACATCCAGGTTTTCTCTCTCTGAATAAATTATTGTTATTTTTTTTCAGTGGAACTATAAAAGGAAATGTGTTTCCTGGGACACTCTGAAAGGTTGGAAGTCTTTATTTTACAGTCATGAAACCTTTTTGCTTTAATTCAGCACAGTGTTTTCATGGGGTTTTGTTTCCTGGTGCAGATCCCTTGAAGGTGAACTGGTTGGTGGATGGATGCATGACAAAACGGAAAGGAGCGAAGCACACGGTGTGCGAGTGTGACCATCTGACTTACTTCTCAGTGCTGGTGGTGAGGCTTGATGCTCGTAATGATCTTTAAGATAAAATAAAACAACTCTTGTTTTAGTTTCCTTATCTTTTAACATTGACCTACTTTGCTTTTTTTGTCTTACAAACACCCTGATGTTCTTCTCATTGCACTGTTTTCTTTCAGCAAATGGAGCTTAAACCAGTGCGCCACCTACTGGCCCTGTCTGCCATTTCCTCTGTGGGCTGTGCTACATCCTTCATCAGCTGTGTCGCCGTCATCATCTTTTTCTGCAGGAACAGGTTCAACCACTTGCTCAGTTATATTAAGTGCTTTTTTTATTTCATGATAGTTTATGTATCTGGAAGTAAATTTGGTAACCAAAGAGATCATAAATTATTGTATTTTCACTCTAGAACTAAA
>NW_015151046.1:494562-499119 GCF_000732505.1 Cyprinodon variegatus
GTTACGACTTCCTGCTGTTGTCAGAATTTAAGGACCAGCGAAAGCCAAGCAGAGGGGATTAAATCAGAAGAGCTAATAATACTGAGGTTGCTTTGTTGCAGAAATAAAAAAAATTAATGAAAAGAGAAATAATTTGATCTGAAAATGATGTCAAATCATGTCTACACTGGAAAAACAATCTAGAAATAAGTATTTGCCATAAATTTGAGTAGGTAAATGAGATAGTTTGCCAATGGAATGAGTAACGCTAACTCAACTACAGAAAAATGAAAGTAATAAACTCACCGTTAAGTTAGCGTTAGCTTGCATGACCGGCTCCGTCATGCTGGTTTTCCTTCCGTATTTCATTTGCTAGCCACTAATTTCTCGTTCTTTGCTTCCCTTTAGGAGACGATCAAAAGAGCAGTCCATCACCATCCACATGGGCTTAGCCGTGTCTCTGGCCGTCCTCAGCCTGTTCTTCTTCTTTACTGGGGTTCTGGGCAACGTGGAGGTGGAGAGCATGTGTAGCTGGGTGGGCGCCATGCTCCACTACGCCCTGCTCAGCTCCCTCACCTGGATGGGGATAGAAGTGTTCAACACCTTCTGGATGGTCTACATGGTGTTCAGGCCGTCCCCGAGACCCTTTGTGTGGCTCCTCATCGGCTTTGGTGAGCGTGTGAAGGATCGTTTAAGGAAATGAATTTAAGGTTGATGCTAAGCTTTAGTTCTCTCCCAGGTCTCCCAGCCGTCCCGGTTGCCATCCTCTCTCGTGTGGGAAACATCTATGGCGTTGTAGAGATCGTGCCAGCCGACGACATCTCCACACCGTATCGGATGTAAGCTTCATCACAGCTGATCTATCATTTGTAGATCCGTCTTTGGACAAACAAGCAGTCCTTTCTAACTGAGAAATGGAAGCTGTACTGATCATCTAGAGGAACGTCACTCCTTTCAGTTTCTAGATTAATGGTTTGGTTTTTCTGCAGGTGTTGGATGAACATGAGCGACCAAAAGACAATCCTGGCTGCATCGTTCACCACCATGACGATGCTGGTCATCTTGGTGTTCTCTGGGGTCATCATGCTGTTCCTGGTCTACCGGGAGATCCGCACCAGGGACGAATGGAAGCAGAGCAGAGTGGCTTTCCTCAGCATCTGGGGCCTGAGCTGCCTCTTTGGAACAACTTGGGGTCTCATCTTCCTGAACTTCAGTCCCCTCGCTGACTTTTACAACTTCCTCTTCTGCTTCCTGAACTCTTTTCAAGGTTTGTGCTGATGGTGGACTTCCTGTTCTGGTTACAGTCTCTCTCAAGCTTCTCCCACTGACTGGAGACTCTATTGTTTGACTTTGTGAACTTTTTGAAGGACGGGGACGTTTTCATTGTTCTCTCGGAGATAATGGTCACGTGTTTGTTGATAAGGGTCCCTTCTGTCAGTGTGGGAATGATAGAGCGGGCTTAGCTAATCAAGGTCTCTGTTAGGAATAAAGATGCTTCCTCACACTAAACCTTATTATCCACAAACTTGTTATTTTCAGCTCCTTTTTTTATATGCTTGATCAAATCTGACAGCAGAGAGAAGATTAAACACAAGCAGAACACAATAGACTGACCCAAAACTAAAAAAAATAAGCTAGAAAAGCACAATAAGAGCGCAGACCAAGCAGCAAACTTTAAACTCGCACATGATCTGAATTATTAACAAATTATAATTATTTGTTCGTTAGCATGAGCCATTTCTTGTAGTTAAAAAAAACCTCTAAAATCAGTTAATAAGTTTTCAAATAATCCTGCTAACAAACCAACATGATTCCCTTTTCTTTTGTTTTTTTGTCTTCAGACTTTTTGAGTCCGATGCAGAGGCTGTCAATAGCCACTGCTGCCACCTTCTGGTTTAGTGCGGAACTGCTTGTTCCTCCAAATATCCCTTTCTCACTTTGTTAAAAAAAAAAAAAAATCCTGTATCCAGATTCTGATTTAGATCGTCACCAAAAGTTAATGGATTTTTCCTTGGAATGAGATAAAAATCTCATTAAAATCCATCCATAGCTTTTTAATTTTCTATTTTAAAAGCAGAAAAATAAAGGAACTTGATAGTTTTAGGATCGCTTTGTACAGCGGGTGGTTAAGTTTATACTTTTCTCACATTATCCACTCATTTTTGGATCCGTCTGCATCATTTTTTGTTTTTTTGGACGAATTTGCAGTCCTTCCATATTTTTTTAATTTATTAATAATCTTATATTGATTTTTTTTCTGTTTTTGATTGGATATTTTTTATGAAGAAAAAAATCTGCTCCCTTTAGGTCCGTATTAATTTCCTTTTGGTTTCCTTGGTAATTAACTACAGTATTAGTTCCTGATCAGTTACTCTTTGTTTCCAAGGTAACCAAGGCTTAGTCCCATTATACACTGCAAAAATGATCTAGAATTAAGTAAAAATGTCTTAAATTAAGGGTATTTACCTTAATTTAAGTGGGTAAATACGATGATTTGCCAATAAAATTAGTATCTTTACTCTTAAAATAAGATAATTAGATAATATGAACTTGAAATAAGACAATGCAATTGTTTTTTCTTCTTTTACACTGGAAAAAATCGAAATCTAGATAAGTCATTCTTTCTTAAAATAAGTGCATTTGTTCTTGGATTGAGGAGGTAAAAGAGACATTTTGCCAATGGAACAAGACAATTTTCATTTAAAATAAGAAAAAATAATTGCATTGTCTTATTTTAAGTGCATATTATCTAATTATCTTATTTTAAGAGTAAAAATACTCATTCCATTGGCAAACTACCTCTTTTACCTACTGAAATTAAGGGTAAATACACTCAATGTAAGACATTTTTGCTTATCTCTAGATCGTTTTTCCAGTGTGAATGTAAATTGTCTTGTTCCATTGGCAAAGTGTCTCACTTTCGTCCTCAATTGGAGAAAAAATGCACTTATTTTAAGTAAAAAAATGCATTTTTTTGCAGTGTAAGGAACTACCCATTAGTTCCTTATTATTTCTCTAAGCATCTCTAGTAGTTGATGTAATTGTGTGAACGCTACTGTAAAGTGTTAACCACTTTATTTAAAATCATGCTATCCTTAAAAGAGACGATGAGCAGATTATAGAAAATAAATCTAAATCATTAATTTCAGTCATCAGAATGGTTGATGTCTCAGTTTTGTACCAAATTTAAAAAATCCATGTCTGTAAAAGCATGAAGGAGGGAATGAACCCTGTTATGTTCTGTCTCCCAGGTTTCTTCCTGATGGTGAGGTTCTGCATGCTGGACTGGATCCGCAGACAGGCCAGCAAGTCGGTCCTGGGCAGCACCAGCTCTGGATCTGTCAAACAACACATGCTGCAAACCACAGAGAAGAGTTAACCGCACCGAGTGAAACACGTGGAGTCCAGTTTAACCTGTTTATAAAAAAAAGAAAATGATTATGAGATTATGGGAGTCTGTTCTGAGATCATATCAACGTAAACGAAAAGATTCCCTCTAGATCCAGTGTTGTCAGGTCGGGTGAAGATGTGTGGGAGTTTATGCTGTAATGTACCAGCTCACCTGGTGAGACTCCGCCCATCGCTCTGAGCGTCCAGGTTATGATGAGGGAATGAAATCCCTTATAAACTACTGATTGTATCCTATTAAGCTTAAAGAGAGTCTCATACAGACCAGAATGTTATCCAAACACCTCTATATCATCATTATATCTGATTCTAATCCATCAGCCATAATAACATGACCGACCATCTGATTATATGAAATCGATCAGCTTTACGTCTCCAGAAGACCTCTGGACTGTCTGGTCTCTGACGAAGGACAGCTGGCTTTGTTCTGTTAGGGTCTGGCTCTGAAATGTGAATATGAATTTACTTCCTATAGATGCAACAAAATGCATATTTTTCAGAACACATTTAAATCATCTAAGATGAATTCATAGTGGCGCCAGATGGGGGACGACGAGTCCATGAAGCAATTTTCTGGCTAAAGAGGCTTAAAATTCCATCAGATGTTTAAAAATAAGCTGAGCAAATTAATTTGGATAAACCCTGTGTGATGACAGGCCAATCAGAACGTCTAAATGCATTCTAGCAGGCAGTGAACACACCGTAACCAGGCTCTACTAGGTCACACTGTAACACTCTTCAGTGTGGGAGGTGTTACAGAATGAAAAAGACTTCCAAATTATTTATTATCAGCAGAAGGGAGGTGTTTGTTAATAATCTCAAACAGTTTTAGGAAGCTGTTTTTCAGAAAGATTTGCTCTTTACTACGTTTAAGAACCGTCCAACTATATCTGATTGAATCAGCCTGTGAGAGAGAGCCAGACTAACAGCCGATAACAGGAAGGCTCGACTTATTACAGCTTTATCCAGCCTGTTTGTTGAGGAATTTGCTGGATTAGAAAATGTTCGAACTCTCCTGTTGTTGATGATACACATGGAGACTGCTAGCAATGCTAACAGCTAATATAAGATTCAAAAGTCTTTTTACTATATTATTTAGGGATGCAGGATATAATCGGCCCCCTATCGGTATCGGCCTTAAAACTGAATATCGGACATCGGCCACCCCAC
>NW_015151046.1:499640-502418 GCF_000732505.1 Cyprinodon variegatus
CGGCTGCATGAGTTTTAAAATATCGGATATCGGCCAAAATCCCAATATCGTGCATCCCTAATTTTTTTAATTTTTGTTTCAGAATATAAAAAATTCTGCCTTCCATAGACGGCTCGCTCACACACGGTGTTATATTACCTCCAGATCAATAGTTTCCCCGACAGGCAGCGTTTAAAAATATCTCCCATTAAACAGATATATTACAGAAATCAATCCGCTACAATCCCTTAGCAGAGGAAAGCGCAACGGAAATAGCAGTTAGAATCTGTTGAGTCTATCTCTATAATCAATGCTTTCTGTAGCACATCAGGATGATATGTTATGTTCTGGTTCATGCTAATGAAATAAAAGCAGGGGTCAGACGTTCCAAAGTTGGCGCCGTTTGAGGATCAATTAAGGCGTTTTTGAAGAAGGTGATTTTGTCGTCTTTGTGGCTGTGAACCTGTTGATGTTTATCCTTTTTTTTTATCACCTCAGGGCGCGTCGCTGTGAAGCTGCAAGCTAATGCTTCTCTCGTTCCCTTTTGTAGTTTTCGTTTTGTTTGGGATTCAAGAACCGAGACTAAAATCTAGAACATTTGCTAATTTTCTTTTTATTGTTCCTGCTTTATGAGCGAGTTTCAGTTTCGGATTTATTCCTCGGTCTCTTCCTTTGAGAGGGAGGTGATATTTTCACCCGCAGACGATGAATTCATGGGTTTTTCTCTTCATGTGTTTAAATAGAAATGTATGACAGAATACAGGAGTAACCCGCGTGAACCCGCCCCCACCCCCTCCGTTCACTCAGGACGTTAAACTCAGGCCTGGAGCCTGCGTCTGCAGAATCCCTAGACTGGTTCTAGTAAAGAATAAAACGTTTTAAGTTGAGATTAAGGAATATTTTGGAACAACATTAAGCTTTATTATGAGGCACAGAAACATGAAGCTTAATATATAACTCCTACTGTTCTATAATTGCATTGTACATAAAGAAAAATACGTAATTATTGATGCGCTCCATTAGATAAGCTTTTATATTTGAAATGTTTATTTTGCTTCTTTAATATCTAGTTGATAAGCGTTTTGAAATAGCACTTTAGACTGTGTTTGTTAGCATCAGTTAGCTTTTTGGGCATTGGTGAGCAAAAATAAATGTTTGTAGAAAAGATATTTGACTTAGTCAATTGTATTCAAGAAAAAAAAAATGCATTATAACTACTTGTTTTGAAATAAAACATTCGTCTACAGGTTTAGGTTTTTGGTGAAAACATTGTTTTCCTTCCCAGAACAAACGGGTTTTATAAATGCTGTGATGTTTGCACTGTTTTATTTTAAAATATATATATTTCAGTTGATCTATTTGTGTATCTTTATCTAGATGTTTATATGAAATGTTAATAATAAAAAAAACATTTGGTTAAAGAAGAACTTGTTGTGTTTGGATCCCACTCTTCTTATTTCCTGTTTCTTTCAGGTTAGAAAAAGCTGATTGGTTCAAATTCCTGTTTATTATCTTTAACGGAAAAATCTACAAGCGGAATGAGGACAATTCAGCAAAACTAACAAAAAATATTTCATTAGGTTAAAACCTAAATGTGATTAGCCAAACTAAATATAGTGAATTCTGTTGTTTGACGCGTTTAAAACCCATTTTTGGGTCAAAAATAGTAATATTCTCTCTGCAAATGCATTTCATGAAGAACAAACTGAATGTGAATTAAACCAGAAAGAACAGTAATGGAAGGAAAGCTACATGCCATCATCTCAATTTATCTGAGTTTTACACAAAAAAACATATAACAGTAACAGTAGTCACTATTTCTGATAAGTTTTCATGATATAAAATGGAACATTTTGCTTTGCAAAAATACATCTTATATAAAAAATTTAAGAAAACTGACAGGTATTTTAGAATTTTTTTCCTTATTTTTTCGGCCATTCCTTAAAATCCTTGAGTTTTTTTTTTTTTTTCTAATAATTGTAAGCTGATCACTGCAAAAACGATCTAGAAATAAGTAAACATTTCTTAAATAAGCGTATTTACCCTTAATTTTAGTAGGTAAATGAGATAATTTGATAAGGAATGAGTATTTTTACACTTAAAATAAGATAATTAGATAATATGCACTTGAAATAAGACAATGCTATTGTGTTTTTCTTATTTTAAATATACATTTTCTTGTTCCATTGGCAAAATGTCTATTGTACCACCTCAATACAAGAACAAATGACTTATCTAGATTTCAATTTTTTCCAGTGATAAATTCAGTTCACAGATTGTGTATCACTGCTGGATCTAATTCCTAGTTGATATTTCATGATTCATTTAGTGCTGAATTTCTTTTTAAAGAAAAAAATGTTCCGAGATACAAGTCTAGCCCTTTCATGACTCATTAGTGGTTTATGTGATAAACCCGCAAAGTAGCACCACCGTACTGAATAAAAGAAAAGATATGATGAATAATCTGAAAGGTAATCTAAAAATCAACCCTTTTTACTAATTATAATCCAGCATAACCAGCAGTTTTTGTGAAGCTGCTCTAATTAAGTAAAGGCAAAACTATTCCAAACTTTATTGATTATGAAAAAAGGGCCAATTAATTAATTTGATTTTAAGTTTCAGCAACAAAGAAAGATTTTCAATTGTTTAAAATTGGAATTTAAATGATATTAAAATTAGCAGGTTGACTTTGTAAAGCGTGAAGTATAATTTAATTCTATTCAGTTTATTTCTATAGCTCCAATTCACATCATGTCATCTCAGGTCACTTTCCAGTTCAACCAGATCATCCAGTCAGAT
>NW_015151046.1:503116-504271 GCF_000732505.1 Cyprinodon variegatus
AGTATATGATCCCCCTTTCATTTTTTTTAAGGATGGTATGGATGAACCAGACCTGGGGGATGCATCAGTGGCCCTACTTACAGCTGTCAGTGACGATGCCGCAAGTCCAGTTCACTACCACCCAGTGAGAGTTTCTGTCGTCCTAGAGGGGGATGTGGTTGTTGACCTTCCCAGGCTTGCTGATGCCTTCCTGGTAATATGTGGACTGATTTATGCTCTACACCTCAGCTATCCCAAGGGACTCACCAACACTTTTGAGTTCACACAGAAAATCTTGCTTGGTCTTGATGACTCTAAACTATCACCTAAGCTGCAGACTCTTAAAAATGACTTGATGTTATATGTGTAACTCAAGACCCATAAAGTAGTGGTGGATTCTGATAGCTCACTCTGTTAGAGCATAGTCCACAGTCGCCAGGTCCATGTTTGTTCATTGTTAATGTTAAAGTTCTGTTCTACTCAACTGGTTTTCTGCCAAATGGCATAAAGTTGACGCTGCCTGTACTTAAATTTTGTTTTTAACTAATACAGGAGTGTATTGAGTGTTTATACACATACAGTATATTCTTAATTTTTCTTGAAGTTGCTATAAATAAATCAGATACAGTTTTGAATTTTTTGCATATTTGGTTGTGAAGAATTTATAAGCAATTTGTTATACATTGCTGCACTGCAGGTTTACAACCAGATGGCCAAAGGTGTGCCTTAACAAATGTTTCTTATTTCTGTATTTCATTCTTTTTTTTTCTTTTGTCAGTTGTTTTTCAAATATTGGTTCATATGAGCAAATCTCTCTAAACCCCTGGTAATGTTGTTTTAAAAGTTTTCTAAATTATTTGTGACATAAAGATCTGTTCTTAATGTAATTTAAGCTTTTCTGAGTTTGAATATTTTTACTATGGTTTATGTTAAAAGATAAACAAAATGTCCAGTAGACTTGTTAATTGTTTTTTTTTATTATTTATATATATTTTGTGTTTAAAATACAACAGACAGGTGTATGAAAAAATTCAGAATAGAAAAAACCAAATAATTTTTTACTTTTGTGTCAAGAGTACTTATTATCTTTAAGGCAATCAGTTGCCACAAATATTTTAAGTTTGGAGTGAAATGATTTTGAGTTGTAACAAGTCTATGCTTTTGAGTCATGTTTAA
>NW_015151046.1:507156-508885 GCF_000732505.1 Cyprinodon variegatus
TTATTAAATTTGCTGTAGTTATTTCAATGAGAAAGATAAATAAATATTCTGAGTAGAATAAACTGAAGAATTTTGAGTTGACTTGATTGATAAATTTAATTAACTTTTAATTTTAATTTACATTTCAAATAAACTCAAAATATATAAGTTATGTCATACTCAAATGTATGAGTTTTAGAAGTCAAAAGAATTGTGGCAACTGATTGCCTTACTTTTTTTGAGTACTGCTAACTTATTCGGGTTTACAGTGTAGATAAGTAATTTTTTCTTAAAATAAGTGTATTTGTTCTTGGATTAAGAAGATATAAGAGACATTTTGCCAATGGAATAAGACAATTTAGATTTAAAATAAGAAATCACAATTGCATTATCTTATTTCAAGTGCATATTATCTAATTATCTTATTTTAAGACTAAAAACACTCATTCCATTGGCAAACTATCACATTTACCTACTCAAAATTAAGGGGAAAAACACTTAATATAAGAACTTTTTACTTCTTTCTAGATCGTTTTTGCAGTGTGTTAAAGACAGATTTCCATCTGGATTTTAAATCTTCCATTCAGACACATTAATCCAGTTTCATTAGTGGGAATCAGGTCTCTTAAGACACATCCCACTTGATTAAATGTATTAATGTATTTGAATAATTTAATCTTTCTATACTTTTTAATCTGGTGAAACAAAAGTAAACTTCTGTAAAGCAGAAATTGGACATTTTCAGTTTATAGAAAACATAATTCTGTTGGTTGATGGATTTAGTTTTCCTCATTGGTTCAGCAGCTATGCTGTTGGTAAAAAAAAAAAAAAAAAACAGACTGCTCATGGCCAAAATCATTAGATCTCAAAATAGACACAACCTTGAAATCCAAAATGGCTGCCTAGTAAAGAACCATTTTCAAAAGCTTCAGTAGAAACATTTCTTATTTACAAATCTGTCTTTTTGTATCTCTCATCAGCCAAAAAGTTAGTAAAACACATAGTTTTAGTCAACAAGCTGGTTTTTAAAAAGCTGTTTTATTTGCAATATTTATTCTGGTTGCAGATTAATTAGCAAATCAGATTACTTTTTCACTTCCATTCTCTTTATTCTTATAGGGTCAGATTACAGCAGGATTTACAAAACAATTCATGTATACATATTGTCCTTTCAGTCCAGTCATAAAGTCAGATTCTAAGACCGTTCTATTCGTTCCTGTTGCATCTTAGCTAGTTTAACTGAAACCTGGTTGAAGTGTCATTCTCATGTCAAACTTTGGAATTTAGGAGTGAACAAAACCCAGTGGTTCACTGCATCACAGTTAATATGTTTACCTTGAAAATGTGGCCGCCTTTAGTTGGATGTGTGTTAAGTTCACTGGCTTCTCCAAATCCTCCTTAAGTGCGAGTTTGAACGGTTGTTTGTCCTGTTTCTCTGTGTTTCCCTGAGATGGACTGGCGACCTGTCCAGGGTGGACCCCGCCTCTCACCCACAAACAGCTGGAGATAGACACCAGCACCCCTCGAAACCCCACAAGGGATAAAGTGTGATGGAAAATGGATGGATGGATGGATGGATGTCACTAGTGCTACTTGCACCATAGTTTGAAAACCATGGACCTAAATCAATTGTTTGCATCTGACTTAACGTTTCTGGTTTCCGCTCTGCTGGAAGGTGAGCATCCCCTCTCACGTCTTACAGCCTCCGTTTTTTTTTTGTTTTTTTTTTACATATTTACACCATTCCCTT
>NW_015151046.1:509527-515015 GCF_000732505.1 Cyprinodon variegatus
TAACTGAATAGAATTGAATTGATATTGTTTTATAACTTAATTCTATTCAGTTATCAGGATTGTTTTCATGGGCGGTTCTAGACAGGCCAATGGGGGCCAGTGCCCCTGTAGATCATGTCCTGGCCCCTGAACTAAAGACATAATACTAAAAATAAATTCTAATGATGATCTGCGCTGGAACAGACATGGTTACTGATTGCTCCTTTGGATCTATTTTATCTCTTTTTCTTTATAAAATATGTTTTAATAATTATTTAAAAACAATAAGGCGATAGCTTCAGTGGCATTGAGATAGAATCCCAGCTTTCATCTGCTAAATGTTTTGTTTTGTTTTTTTTCAAAACAAAACAAAAAAATTTTTACAGCCGAATTGATCCGTTTCTTTTTCTGATTTTATAGAAAATATTTCAACTTAAATTAAGTTAAAAATATGTAAAATTCCTAAATGATGAATGTATATTAACCTAATAGGACATAGAATTTTAATTAAACCTAATTGAAAAGGAATTTCATTCATGCAGCTCTCTTAATATATTTGAATCTCTTGCCGTTTTTTTATGTCATGCTTTTCTGGGCCCCCATGAAAACACGCTGGCCCCCTCCTGGCCCCCTGGTACATTTGCTCTAGAACCGCCACTGATTGTTTTTTGTTTGTTGACTTGTAAAGGTTTTGAAAATATTTGTGTTCTTTTGATTGGATTTCCTTTTTTTGGGGGGGGGGTTTTCGTTTATTTAGTTTCTGTTCTTACATTTTCTTCTGTTTTATTTTTTCTGTCTAATCTAATTGTTTTTTTTTGTTTTTTTGGTGTGAATTTCTAAATAACTACCGCTTTGTATGGAAGAGGATTAGGGCCAATGGAAAATTTAAAATTACATTTTATTTCAGTTTAATATGGGAAAAACTCAGAATTTTGACTTTAATCTCAGAACTTTAGTGATGCTATTCTATTAAGAGTTTAGGTTGATTAAAACCAGACAGCTAGTCTCTAAAACAGACATAGCTACAGCTTGATGCTAACGTGTTTGTTATTCAGTCAGAATACAGTCAGAATTCTGAGATTAAAGTCAGAATTATGAGTCGAATTCTGATTTTTCTTCCATATCAAACGAAAATAATATTTAAAAAAAAAAACATGTTAACTTTTTTTCTCAGTGGCCCTAATCTTCTTCCGTAGCTCTGAGTTTTTCTGTTGTAATATCTGAGCGCTGCAGAGGTGATGTGCAGCTTTATGTTGCCTGGTCACATGATGCTTCCTGCAGCAGCAGCTGCAGCTGTTTGCAGATTGATCTGATCTGAGAAGCTTTCAGAGCTGCTGGCTGCCTGACAGCAACATCCAGGGAGGAGGAATAAAAGCAGAGACCAACAGCAGAGGTAAGAAGACCTGACAGCTGCTGCTGCTGCTGCTGCTGCTTGATGGTTGGACTGATTTACTTTTGTTAGGTGAGGAAAATAGAAATTTAAAAAAAGAGTCCGAGGTAAGTTAGCGAAACAAAGCCGAGACCGGAAGTAAGGTGAGCAGACGATGACTTCATCAATTGTGTTTTCACTTTTAATATTTTTAGCGAATATTTGAACATATTTAGATACGATTTAGCAGAAAACCTCTGAAAATTATCCTTAAGGTTTCATATTGACAATAAATATTCCTAATTAATAAAGTCCAGCTAAGATCCTTCCGTATTAACACTAAATTAATTTTCCTTACTTAGAACCTGAAAGTGAGTTAATCTCAGAAATCAAACTCTTTTTTTTGTGTGTGAAAACTAACTGGGCGAAAAAGAGGCGGTCAGATATTTAGAAATAAAAACAAAGTCTTTTATTTTGAAGTTACTGAGCGGAAATGGAATGTAGTGTCTGCGAGCTTGATGCGGACAGAAACACCGGCTGCTGCGCCGCTTTTCTTGCTTTCTTGTTTGTCTTTCGTGGTTCTGATGGATTTTTCTCGATGAATGAAGAATAAGGTTATGGGTGTGAATATTTTTGCTCTGTTTTTTTAGTTCATAAGTCGATGTATTTCCAATAATGTTGTCAATAAAATGTAAAAAGGTGTAAAAATCTGCATAATAAAAAAGAACATCAGTAATTTTTTTGGATGAAATATTATAAATAAACGTCTCCAAACACAGAAAGCTGCATGAACCATAAGTTTTCCTCATCCATGGTGCTCCTGTTTACCTGAGTTAGGCTCCTCCCACTGTTTACCTGAGTTAGGCTCCTCCCACTCTCAGCTCCTTTGTTACTTGGTGAAAAACACACTGCACAAAAACATCAACGATTAAACAGAGTTTCCACTTCCTGTAAAGAAAAAAATTTACATTAAATTTTCAGTGTTTTTACCAAATGTGCATACATGGCCGGATCTAGACCCGCCAACGGGGGCCAGAGCCCCTATAGATCATGTCCTGGCCCCTGTACTGAAGACATAATACTTAAAGAAATTCTGATGATGATCTGCGCTGGAACAGACATGGTTACCGATAGCTCCTTTGGATCTATTTCATTTTTTTCTTTACAAATTCTGTTTTAATTATTATTTAAAAACAATAACATGATAATAAGGCTTCAGTGGGATTGAGATGGGATCCCAGTTTTCATCTGCTAAATGTTTTTTTCAAAACAAATAAAAAAAAATACTGTAATTTTTTTACAGCTGCATTTATCAGTTTTTCTTAAATTTTAATTCAGATTTTATAAAAACTGTAATTTCAACCTAAATTAAGTCAAAAATATGTAAAATTCCTAAATTCTGAATACATATTGAACTACTAATTAGTCATAGAATTTTAATGAAACCTAATTGAATAGCAATTTCCCTTCATGCAGCTATTTTAATTTATTTTAATCCCTTGTCCTGTTTTTTATTTCATACTTTTCTGTTCCCCCATGAAAACAAGGCTGGCCCCCTCCTCGCCCCCTCCTCGCCCACTGGTACATTTGGTCTAGAACCGCCACTGTCTGCATAAGTAAAGGAGGATGGAAAAGTTTTAAGACTTAATGAAAAAAGTGAACGTAATCTACTGTTGATGCTGAGATGCATCCAGTCTGTATGACAGTAAACGTCTCTGCCCAGCAGTCATATTCATGCCATAGGCTGCAGTGGGGCAGGCCGTACAACAGTGTTCCCACTGCTGATAAGGTTCACACTTTGTTTGTTTCTCTCTCCTTGTATTTAGGTTTATAAATGAAGATGAAGCTAATTAAGCATCTAAGGTCAAACTTGGAAAACTGATGTTCTTTAACTTATCTGGATTCCGTTTTATCGTTTTTGCAAGCAAATAACACGTTTGGTAAATATAATTTTACAAACAAATTCAATACAAAAATGACTGAAAAACCTTTAAATTAAAAACTTTTTTTAAATAATTTGGCAGTTTTCTTACATGATTGTTTGTTTTTTTCCACATAGCTGTTTTACAGACTGAGTTTCATGAATTAAATTCCTTATAAATTGCATTTTGCAGATCGAGACTCTTCATGTCAAGCCCGATACGAATAGTTTCTAGTTTCCATCAGACCAATAGAAATGCGTCTTTGCTCTTCCCTCCAGAAGGAAGCTCCGCCCCACAGATGAAGAGAATATGATCTGGAAAACTTCATTTGAATAGAATGCAATAAAGAAAGGAAATAAAATGTGGGGGAAATGGCTGCACGGTTGCACAGCTTGTAGAACTGTTGCCTTGCAGCTAGAAGGTTCTGGGTTTGACTCCCAGCCTGGGGTATTGCATGTTCTCCCCATGCATGCGTGCGTTCTCTCCAGGTACTCAAGCTTCCTCCCACAGTCCAAGAACTTGACTGTTAGGTTAATTATCTTCTCTAAAATTCTTCCTAGATGTGAGTGTGTGCATGTTTGTGAGTCTCTGTGATAAACAGGAAAAAACAGGGACACCTCATGTGCGTCCCAGCTGACCTGATTCCCTTCACCCCTCCTGGCGTGTTCAGTTTTTTTTAGCCCCCCTTTGTGTGTGAAAAGATATATTTTTTTAACTATTTGACTGAAATCTGCATTGAATAAGATGCATATTTGTGAGTGACATGAACACATGGAAAACGAATCAATATCCAGCAATTCACTTTAATACAAAATAACAAACACTGCTGAATAAAATAAGTGTTTTAAAAATAAGCCTGACCTTCTTAACTTCAAACTGTAAAAATTAATATTAAACAAAAAAATAAGTAGTGCAGATTATTGGTAAAAACGTGTAAAAATTGTTGTGCCTTAAATGCAGTGACTGTAGGCTGCAGTTGTAAAACATAAAAAAATAATAATTAGCTCAATGCCACATAATGTGGCGATAATTAGCCATTTTCTACTTGTATTTCCTCCTATGGGTGGATAGATAGATGGAGGAAAATGTTAAGAAATAAAATGTTTAAAAAAATTGAAAACATAATGTCTGAAGAAGCAAAGATGCCTTCAAAATCATTTCTGGATAGATTTTTTTTTTTTTTTTTTTCAAATTTCTGTTTAAAAATGTTTTCTTTGCTCATAATGTAACAAAATTCAATTTCAAATTGGAAACAAGAAACTAGTGGCGAGAACCCCAAAGGTCATACAGGTATTTACTCATAAACGTAGAGAAACATGCATCATATTCATTCATAATTCACATTATTCACATGCACAGTTTAAATCAACACAGCAAATGCAAAAGTTAGACCCAAGGCTCCATCCCGTCATGTCTGTTCTCCTCAACTCAAAAGAAACATTTTAAAATGGTTGGGAAATAGACTGATAATAAACTAAAATGGAAAAAAAAACCTCCGTCTGATTATTTGAGGAAAACTGCAGCAAACTAGCGGGTCCGTCAGCTTCTCCCTAGAGGTTACTGTTTTCTCAAGAGTGAACGATAAACAATGTAATTAACTTCCTGTTTGTGTCCAGGAGCTATTTTGGTGAAGTTTGTCTCTTATAAGGAAATCTGGGGGCGGGGCTTCAAAACATGGAACATCAGGCGCATTGAATGTCTCGTCTGGATAATGTTTGGAGGCTGTAGATCTACAGTATAGATCTATATACTGTGAGGATTATAAGTATTTGAACACTCGGATATTTTGCAACTTCTCCCACTTTTTTTTTTTTTTTGCATGATGTTTTTTTGTTTTTTGTTTTTATAAACTTTATTATTTATGATACAAAACTGCATTGTTTACATATTACAAAACAACAAAAACATTTGCCAGGGGGAGCATTTACAGAAAACAATAAAAGTATAATAAGAAATGACAAAATAATCTTGTTTAAAGACCAAAGGTGACAAAAATACCAGATGCCGCAGTAAATCAACACAATAAATGATCTAAAATTCCCCTTTGATTGCAAGCTACGGAAGAGGATTAGGGCCACTGGAAAAAAAAAATGTTAACTCATTTTTGTTTTTATTTTATTTCAGTGTAGTATGGGAAAAAAGTGAGAATTCTGACTTTAATCTCAGAATTCTGACTTTAAACTCAGAATTCTGACTTTAAACTCAGAATTCTGACTTT
>NW_015151046.1:516754-518526 GCF_000732505.1 Cyprinodon variegatus
TCTTAAAAATCAGTTAATTTTATTTTTTTTTTCAGTGGCCCTAATCCTCTTCCGTAGCAAGCCAATAAAGTTGTTTTTGCTTTTTTATTTGCTGAAGGTCGCATTGTAAATATATAATGTTTAAATTCAATCAGAAAAACTGAAAAGTCAGTTTTTTTTTCTCAAAAATGTGCATTTATGAAGATGAAATTTAGCCTTAATAAATGGATAAGAAAACTCTTCGCATTCATTTTTTCATTTGGTTGAAAACCAAACAGGACATTTATCCAATATAACTGAAATCCTATTGATATTTTTGACACAATAAAAGTACAAAATTGTTGCCAAAATACTTTGGAATGATGACAAAACCAGAACAGATGAGTGACCGACTCTGGGCAAGTTTCACAGCAGCAAGTTCTCCCACTTAGAAATCATGCAGGGGTGTGAAACTGTCATCATAGCTGCATTTCCACTGTGAGAGACATGATCTAAAAAAATAAAATCCAGAAATCACAAAACATGATTTTTAAACCATTTATTTGTATGATTCAGCTGCAAATAAGTATTTAAACACCTGAGAAAACCAATGTTAATATTTGGTACGGTAGCCTTTGTTTGCATTACAGAGGTCAAAGGTTTCCTGTAGTTTTACACCAGGTTTGCGTCCATTGCAGCAGGGATTTTGGCCCATTCCTCCACACAGATTTTCTCCGGATCAGTCAGGTTTCTGGGCCGTCCCAGCAAGACCTAAACCAGTAGAGAATCTTTGGAGGGAGCTCAAACTGTGTTCCTCAGCGGCAGCCCAGAAACCTGACTGATCATTCTGAACATTTTATCCCTGCTCTGATGATAAAAACTGTGTTGGACAGGTTGTTCATCGGGAACAAGGAGCAGAAGCTTCCACGCCGGCTGGTTCAGCCCTGAGACCGACATCATGGCGTGCAGTGAAGGGCCCCACAGGACGGATGGCGACGCCGATCAGCCGTCCGCCCATCAGGACCCTTCGAAAGAAAGCATGAAGCTGAAGAAGGAGATCTCTCTGCTCAACGGAGTCAGTTTGATCGTGGGAAACATGATCGG
The DNA here is from genome assembly GCF_000732505.1 of Cyprinodon variegatus. Taxonomy (NCBI): domain Eukaryota; kingdom Metazoa; phylum Chordata; class Actinopteri; order Cyprinodontiformes; family Cyprinodontidae; genus Cyprinodon; species Cyprinodon variegatus. The sequence goes on from NW_015151046.1 coordinate 517,817, forward strand.
CTCCGGCATCTTCGTCTCGCCCAAAGGGGTGCTCATCTACAGCGCCTCCTACGGGCTGTCGCTGGTCATCTGGGCCATCGGGGGCCTGTTTTCGGTCATCGGGGCCCTCTGCTACGCCGAGCTGGGCACCACAATCACCAAATCAGGGGCCTCCTATGCATACATTCTGGAGTCGTTCGGCGGCTTCATCGCGTTCATCCGTTTGTGGACGTCCCTGCTGATCATTGAACCCACCAGCCAGGCGGTCATTGCCATCACGTTCGCAAACTACCTGGTCCAGCCGCTGTTTCCAACATGTGAGCCTCCATACGCGGCGGCCCGCCTCATCGCCGCTGCGTGCATATGTGAGTTCCTCTCAGTCACTGCTGCTTCTTCACCTCCCTGCTGCTCCTGACGTTCCTCCCTCTGTGTTCAGGTTTACTCACCTTCATAAACTCTGCTTATGTAAAGTGGGGGACCCGGGTGCAGGACGTTTTTACCTACGCAAAGGTGGCGGCCCTCATCGTCATCATCGTCACCGGCATCGTTAAGATGTTTCAGGGTGAGTTGGGTCACTATAACAATCTCTGACAATCAATGATACGTAATTATATCATTTGTTTTTATTTTATTTCAGTAAAAAAAAAAAAAAAAAGTGGTGCATTTAAATGTTATAGAGCTAAACGTTAAATTGGTGAGTAGTATTAGTGTAAGTTTTTAACCTGTCCAGT
>NW_015151046.1:520566-526394 GCF_000732505.1 Cyprinodon variegatus
TCGATGCATCGGATCGTCGGCTGTTGGATCGATGCATCGATACAAAACGATTATTATTTACACCCCTAGCAAAAAGCAATAAAATATTTACAAAAGTATGATGGGGTACTCATTTATGAGAGATACTTTATGTGCAAAATAGAATTCATTCATTCAGTCAGTCATGATTCCACATTCTTTGCCCCCAAAAACCTTTCCTGACTCTAAACTGAGTAAATCTTAAGCAGCTGACTAACCTAAAGAGTTCACTCAAACGAAGGAAGTAGAGAAAATCACCACAGTCCTACTAGATCTCAAAGAACACACCTTAAAATACTATAAATCTACACTGCAAAAACCATCGAGAAAGAAGTACAACATTTCTTAAAATAAGTGCATTTACCCTTAATTTTAGTAGGTAAATAAGACGATTTGCCGATGGAATCAGTATTTCTACTCCTAAAATAAGACAATTAGATAATATTCACTTGAAATAAGACAATGCAATTTTTTTTTTCTTATTTTAAATGTAAATTGTCTTGTTCCATTGGCAAGGTGTCTTACTTATCTCCTCAATTCAAGACAAAATTTACTCAATTTAAGCAAAAAAACTCATACAGATTTTCATTTTTTGCAGTGTATAAATTGGTTTAATACCAACATATATAACAGACTTACTGCCCACACTGGAAAAAAATCGAAATCTAGATAAGTTGTTTTTTCTTAAAATAAGTGTATTTGTTCTTCGATTTCGTAGGTAAAAGAGAGATTTGCCAATGGAACAAGACAATTTACACTTACAATAAGAAAACACAATTGCATTGTCTTATTTCAGGTGCATTTTATCTAATTTTCTTATTTTAAGAGCAAAAATACTCATTCCATTGGCAAACTATCTCATTTATCTACTTAAATTAAGATTAAATGCACCTAATTTAAGACATTTCTACTTATTTTTAGATCCTTTTTCCAGTGCAGACCTCTTACACTGCAAAAAAAGATATCTAAATAAGTGCATTTTTTCTTGAAATGAGGAGGTAAGTGAGACACTTTGCCAATGGAACGAGACAATTTACATTTAAAATAAGAAAAAACAACTGCATTGTCTTATTTCAAGAGCATTTTATCTAATTATCTTACTTTAAGAGTAAAAGTACTCATTCCATTGGCAAATCATCTTATTTACCTACTCAAATTAAGATTAAATGCACTTAATTGAAGACATTTTTGCTCATTTCTAGATCGTTTTTGCAGTGTAGAGATTATGGCTCAAATCGACTCTACGTACCCAGAACCAGAACCAGAACCAAACACAGAGAAGCAGCATTTAGTTCTTATGCTCCACTAATCTGGAATAAATTCCCAGAAAACTGCTTGCATCAGCGTGCCCCACACTGCAAAAAATTTAAATCGCAATAAGTAATTTTGTCACAAGTCATCAAGTGCATAACATCTAATTATCCTAATTTAAGAGTAGAAATACTCATTCCATTGGAAAATCATCTTTTTTGCCTACTCAAGGATAAATACACTTAATTTAAGAAATGTTATTTATTTCTGTAACGCCTCAGAGTCCTCTGACTTCAGCAGTAGTAATAAGTTCAACCAGAAAAGGTAGAATTCTTTAGATAGCTTTAAATAAAGGTTAAAAATCAATTTTTCAGAGTTATATTCATAATGAAACATTAGTACTTTATGCCTGCAGTCCAGTTTTCCCTGAATCTGTTTCTGTAACGCCGCTGCAATCGATCGTCCTGTTTTCTTCTATCCTGTTTTATTTGCAATAGAAATTTTAAATATTTTTGTTTACTGAAATGTGATTTACTCCCTTTGCATTAAATATTTATACATTTGGATAAGGATGCATGTTAGTGCAATTTTGGGCAATATCTTATATGCAGATATTTAAACTATATAATAATTTTACTGGGTAACTGATATTCCTTCCCCCCTCCTACTTACAGACACCTCCTAGTTTTCTACCTCCTGTCCTCTGCAGTCATTGCAAATAATGATTTAGCTATTTATGGAACCTAAAAAAACTTCCCTGAACCAACATTTTTACCGTCGTTCCTGTGGGACTCATGCATCGGTTAGTTGCGCATGAACCTGCACGCGCTGCAGGCATAATCCCCACATTTTCACAGATATCAGGCGGTTAAATGGCCAATGTCTGATAATTAGGTTAAAAGTCAGACATTTTGATACGTTTTCGGAAAACTACTCATAACTAATAATAGATTTAGTCATTCAGATTCAGGACAGTAAAATGGGATTTCTTATCTCCCTGTAATGGCTGCATATGCAGCCAACAGATCTGGTAACGGTATTATAAACATCATTCGGTTTGTTTTCATCTAAATATTATTTACAGAACCACTTTAATATTTGGAAATCGTTTATGACCATTAGACGATATTCCAAAATGTCCGTTTTAGTCACGATTCTGTGTCATTTCTATTCTGAATTCTTGCAGTAGTTTTAGTCCAGCATGTTTCACCCCTTGTGTTTCTTTTGTGGTCTGATCAGCTTTAACTTCTCCGTGTCTCGTTATGGTCGATCAGTTTGCTAGTTATTCTGACTAGTTTTATTAGGCAAGGCAAGGCAAGGCAANCGAGAATACCTTTGTTCAACCTGAAATGACTCATTTAATCATCCAAAACGTTATGGAACACATTAATTAACTGAAAAATGTTGCATAGTGTGTCTTTAATCCTTAACGTAAGGTTTACGCTTTCTCACCAGTATCATCAGTTCATGTAACCGGTACTGTACTACAGAAATATTAGAGGGAAACTGAAACATATCCAGCCTCTCAGCGCCTGTCTCAAAGCTGCTAGTACAGCTCAGGATTGAAAATGAGAATGTCTTCTGACAGGACAGCATCCCTCTCATAGGCCATCTGAGGAGTGTGTGTGATGTGAAGCGTTGTGTGTGCAGAGCAGACACCGTTACAGTGGCAACAAGCACCCAAAAAATAATGCTTAAAAGAAGAAAACGCAGACAGAGGCTGTGAAAGTCGTTAAAGCCCCAACAAAGAGCTGGACAGGAATGTCCCCGAGAGACGAAAATACACCGCGTGTGTGGAGTGAGCGTGTGAGAATGTTTACGAAGCAGAGAAGAAGAAAAACTCTGTAATTTATTGTCGCACACATGGTAGTCATTGCAGCAGGACAGTGTCGTTAACTGCTGTCTTCTCTCAAGTATGCAGAATATTCCATCTGGAGAAGTTGCCTCACATGTTATAAAATGGGACGACGGAATGGGGGGGCAGGCTGAGGTTGGTGGGGGATCCCCGTGTGTGTTCATGCTATCCCAGCCAGCTCAGTGCATCTGCTCTCTGCAAACATCCCTTTTTACACTGCAAAAAATTCTATTCTAAATCACTCATTTTTTTTCTTACAATTATGGCATTTTTTCTTGAAATGAGGAGGGAAGTGAGACACTTTGTCAATGAAGCAAGAAAATTTACATTTAAAATAAGAAAAAAACAATTGCATTGTCTTATTTCAAGTGCATTTTATCTAATTATCTTAAAAGTAAAAATCAATGGCAAATCATCTTATTTATCTGCTCAAATTAATGGTAAATACACTTAATTTAAGACAGTTTTGCTCATTTTTAGATTGTTTTTGCAGTGCAAAAAGGTCAATTATTATTGAAAGCAAAGAAAGTGTTTAGAAGGTGGAAATGTGAAAAAAAGATGCAATTCAGGAATAAAATTTTGAAAAAATCTTGAAAAAAAAAAAAACATTTTGAGAATAAATTTCCTGTTTTCTCAAATTAAAATTTTCAAACTGTCTTTTTCACTTACTGTTTTATAACTTGCATAATTTCCACCTTGTGTTTTTTCACAGATCACATTCAAATAGAAAAAATCTAAAAGAAAAATTAATTTTGAGAAAACAGCAAAGTTGCTCCCAAAACCATTTTTATTATTCAATTACATTTTCCCAGTTTTTTTAATTTACAAACCTGTTCTTTGCCTTCAACACTGCAAAAAAATTGAAATCTAAATAATAATATATTTTTTAAATTAATGCATTTCTTATTGAATTAGGAGGTAAGCAAGGCACTTTGCCAATGGAACAACAAAGTTTAAATTTAAAATAAAAAAAATAATTTCATTGTCTTATTTAAAGTGCATATTATCTAGCTATCTTATTTTAAAAGTAAAAAAAAAACAATTCCATTGGCAAATCATCTTATTTACCTACTAAAATTAAAGATAAATACACTTAATTTAAGTCATTTTTTAGATATAATTCTAGATCGTTTTTTGCAGTTAAATGATGGTACAAAATTCACTCCATAGAATTGGTAAAGAAAACATCTCAGAGTTGAAAAGTTCAGGTTTCTAGTTTATTTGTCAGTTTTTTTTTTCTTGTTTTGGTCACCACAGGTAATCCCTTTATAACCCTTATCTCTCCACCCCAATAACCCTAAAACAGGCACAGCTGCCACCTCAGATTCCTCCCAAAGGTCCTAAAACCCTGCAGTGCAAGTTACTCTAGACTTTATATCATTTGGCCTCTAAATAGTAAAAGAAAACAGTTACGATTAAAAGTGACGTCAGACCGCAGGCGTGGAAGAGATGCTGCGGTGCAGAGGAGGCAGATCTGATACACTGGAAAAAGGATCTAAAAATAAGTAAAAATGTCTTAAATTAAGTGTATTTACCCTTAATTTGAGTAGGTAAATGAGATACAGTTTACATTTAAAATAAGAAAACACAACTAAATTGTCTTATTTCAAGTGCATTTTATCTAAATATCTTATTTAAAGAGTAAAATACTAATTTCATCTGCAAATCATCTTATTTACTAACTCAAATTAAGCGTAAATACGCTTCAGTTAAGAAATTTTTTACTTATTTCTAGATCGTTTTTCCAGTGTTTCAAACAGAAACAAGGCTTTGTTGGGCTACTTTACCAGAAGTCACTGATTAGACACCGGATTTCAAAAATTTCTGCTCATTTCTAGATTGTTTTTGCAGTTTAAAGTAGATTTTTCACTCTTTTTCTGAGGAATTTCGACATTTAATCCCTAAATGTAAACACAAATGTTTACTTTCTCTTCTTACTTTCTTAAAATGATCTCACTGTTACTGATATGCAACAAAACAGGGAGAAGAAGAACACTGAGAAAAATCTAAATCTGGATAAGTCGTTTTTTTCTCCAAATAAGTGCATTTGTTCTTGGATTGAGGAGGTAAAAGAAACATTTTGCCAATCGAACAAGACAATTTACACTTAAAATAAGAAGACACAATTGTATTGTCTAATTTCAAGTGCATTTTATCTAATTATCTTGTTTTAAGAGTAAAAATGCTGATTTCATTGGCAAATTATCTCATTTACCTACTCAAATTAAGGGTAAATACACTTAATTTAAGACATTTTTACTTATTTCTAGGTCGTTTTTCCAGTGAAGAGAGTCTGTCTGGTTGGAGCCTGGTTAGTTTATAGGAAAAGGCTGATCTCGCCTCCTCTCACTGGTTAATGGTCCATCGAGTTAAAAATCGTTGTGTTTTCTCGAAGCATCTATTTGTTTAATGTGGGCAAGTTTCACTCGGTTTTATTCCTAAGTTGACAAAGAAAAAAAAACGTTTCTTCTGCAGGTTGTAAACTGCAGGGCTGCAGTTAAACAGCCGCAAAAACAAAACAGTGAGGCAGACGTTATCCTCCACCAGCGACCCAAGCTGAACAGTGCGGGAAGGTTTGCTCAGAAGAGAATCCTGATGGAGACGTCGGCTCTACAGGAGCAGAAAGTCACAGCTCTGCCTCCTGCAGCGTTCACCTCCAGGCCTTAGAAATGATCTGAACTAATACAAACACACGCTGCCTCTC
>NW_015151046.1:527229-530060 GCF_000732505.1 Cyprinodon variegatus
TTTATATTTAAAATAAGAAAAAACTATTACTTTGTCTCATTTTAAGTGCATATTATCTAATTATTTTATCTTAAGAGTAAAAATACTCATTCCATTGGCAAACTATCTCATTCACCTGCTCAAATTAAGGGTAAATACACTTAATTTAAGACATTTTTACTCATTACCATATAATGCAGTGCAGTTAATGTTCACATTTCTGTGATTAAACTAATCCGACGGCTTTGATACGATAAACTGATAAAGATATACATATTTGGGCTAAAAAAAAGCCGCTTTTCTCTTCTGGTGAGGGCTGAATCAGAAGCACCTGGGGATTGATGTGTTGGAAGCTGAAAATATCCTCTATACGCTGCAAAAATCTAAATTAAGTGTGTAAGTGAGAAACTTCGCCAATGGAACAAGACAATTTGCGCTTAAATTGAGAAAAAAAACATTTGCATTGTCTTATTTTAAGTGCATTTTATCTAATTATTTTATTTTAAGAGTAAAAATACTGAATCCGTTGGCAAATCATCTTATTTACCTACTTAAATTGAGGGCAAATACATTGAATTTAAGACACTTTTACTTATTTCTAGATCATTTTTGCAGTGATGTAAAAAAAGAATTCATTTACACTGCAAAAACCATCTAGAATTAAGTAAAAAAATTCTTAAATTGAGTGTACTCACCCTTAATTTGAGTAGATAAATAAGATGATTTGCCAATGGAATTAGTTTTTTTACTCCTAAAACAAGAGAATTATATAATATGCACTTGAAATAAGACAAAGCAACTTTTTTTTTCTTGTTTTAAATGTAAATTGTCTTGTTCCATTGGCAAAGTATCTCAATTACCTCCTCAATTCAATAAAAAATGCATTTAATTTAAGCAAAAATAACTCATTTAGATTTCAATTTTTTGCAGTGTATACTGTAAAATGCATGAGAGTGACTGGGATTGATGTTGTAAGATCAGGAGCCTCATCCCCAGTATTTATTTTTTGAGATCCATTAAATCATTTTTACTATCGATGTTCTCTGTCGGCTGCTCGTCCTAAAAATTGTAACTTTAAAAGGTTGGATCGTCACAGAATGAGTCATGTGACCCAGAGCGCTGCTTTATGACAGTCTGATCTCCTTAAACACCAGAGCTAACTAAGCTAAAAGCTGCTGTTAGCCTCAAAAACATGATCAGACATCATTTCCCCCCATTTTAATGAGACATAGCCACACATGGAACACAGTTATGCTTTATTTTCTTTTACTTTTGTTCAAAGAGCTTTGGGATAAGCAGTGATGTGCACAATAAAAATGATTTAATATTATTGTTATTTAGGTTTAATAATGATCAGTATTACCTCCATCTCCATGGCTTAGAACCTCATCTTTCTTTGAAGTTCAGTCTCACACTGCCTGTAGAACTCGCAATACTATTTGAATTGGCAGAAACGGTCCATTTACACTGCAAAAATGATCTAGAAATAAGTGAACATTTCTTAAATTAAGTGTATTTACCCTTGATTTGAGTAGGTAAATAAGATAATTTGCCAATGGAATGAGTATTTTTACTCTCAAAATAAGATAATTAGATAATATGCACTTGAAATAAGACAATGAAATTCTGTTTTTTCTTATTCTGAATGCAAATTGTCCATTGGCAAAGTCTCCCACTTACCTCCTCAATTCAAGAACAAATTCACTTATTTTAAGAAAATATGACATATTTAGATTTTTTCCAGTGTATGGAGCAAACTCTGTCGATCACCTGCAATATGGCCAACAGTTACACATACCAAAACTTTTTTTACTCGCAATTTAGTGCCTTTTATTTTGGAATCTTTGAAGTTCAGGCCTTTGCAACTACTTCAGCATATTTATTTACGTTAACACGACTGTTTGACGTTAGCAGGGTGACACACTGGAAAAAATCAAAATCTAGAAAAGTAATTTTTTCTTAAAATAAGTGCAATTGGTTCTTGGATTGAGGAGCTAAAAGAAACATTTTGCCAATAGAACAAGACAATTTACATTTAAAATGAGAAAACACAATTGCATTGTCTTATTTCAAGTGCAATTTATCTAATCATCTTATTATAAGAGTGAAAATACTCTTTCAGTATAGGCAAACTATCTCATCTACATACTCATATTAAGTGTGAATACACTTAATTTAAGACATTTTTACTTATTTTTAGGTTGTTTTTTCCAGTGCATGAAGCAACCAAATATGCTTCATTAGATGGAAAAGATTAATTACTTTTTTCAGAGATACACACTGGAAAAATGATCAAAAAATAAGTAAACATGTCTTAAATGAAGTGTATCTACCCTTGATTTGAGTAGGTAAATGCGATAGTTTGCCAATAAAATTAGTATTTTTACTCTTAAAATAAAATGATTAGAGAAAATGCACTGGAAATAAGACAATGCAATTGTTTTTTCTTATTTTAAATGTAAATTGTCTTGTTCTTTTGGCAAAATGTCTCCCCCCACACCAGCTCCACTTTGGACTAAGATAATTTCTGGGAACCTAAAATATAATCTCCTCCTGTCGTATTACCCTCAGTGATTCTTAAATTGCTTTAGTGAGGAGTGCTTTTTATTGGTACCTTCATCTATTCATGCTGTTAAATTAAAACACACATGTTCTCGCCCATCCAGGCACCAGAACCCGACTTTTCCTCTCTATATCTATGTTAATTACAACATGGCAGCTCAAAGGGATTCATTAATAACTTAATCTGAAGGAAGCACTAAAACAGACCCGTATTCAGTCAATCTCGCACGTTTTGATAAATTTGTCTGCGCTACAGGGTTTCCCTCTACGGAAGAGGATTAGGGCCACTG
>NW_015151046.1:531553-534446 GCF_000732505.1 Cyprinodon variegatus
CAGAATTCTGAGAAAAAAAGTCAGAATTCTGAGATTAAAGCCAGAATTCTGAGAAAAAGGTCAGAATTCTTTTTTCCCATTTTAAACTGTAATAAAACTTAAAAATCAGTTAACAATTATTATTTTTTTTTTGTGGCCCTAATCCTCTTCCGTATCCCTCAGAGTGTGCCTGGGCTTTAACCTTTTAAAGCATCCAGACCGCCTCACCACTACGTCCCACCGTGGTGTGGGACAGCGGGATCAGTGTGGAAGAAGCGTAAGCGTGTGCACGCATGCAGCCGTGCGTGCAGACCCGTGTGGGCGCTGATGAGAGGAGTCAGAGACATGAGTGTGCGTTTGTTCAGAGGGCCACACTCAGACATGAGCCAAGCCACCAGTCGGCCACATGAAAAAGCTCGTCTCTGGAGATGGAATTTTAATGTGGAAATGAGAACAATAATTCCTCCTTCTAAAACGTGCTGGAGAAGCGCAGCCCATTGATGGGGGCAGACTTGAGAATGATGGATCAATTATTAATGCGAGCCGCGGTGGTGTGTGTTTGCATGCGAGCCGGTGAGCGTCCGCCGCGCTGCTCGCCGTCCTGGGCCCTCCCTGAGTTTCTGTTTGTCTGTTTATTCATCCGTTCGCTTCCACCTAACTTGGCTTTAGTTTCATGTTCGGATGTGCAGACACCGCATGTTGGCAGGCGGATGAAGCTGTCTGTACGTGTGAAGCGGAAACAAGAACAACATTTTCTCTTTTCATGTCAAATTTCTCCTGAATTGTGCAAAGATAAGACATAAACTCTAATAATAAATAAACAGTATTTAAAGCAGTAGATCTAACTGTGCAAGCTGTTCAGTTAGTCTGTTGGACTTTCTGCCTCTTCCCTTGGAGGTCTTGGGTTCTTCTTGCGTTCCTCTGAGGGGGAGCGGCCCATTCTGTGCAGGCGGTTTTAACGAAGCTTCCTCTGAATGGCCAAATAATGAAGAACACAGCTCGACTGAGTGGAAACACGGATAAACCCGAGCGGTAAACACAAAAGGAGAGAACACAGGAGAAAAATAGAAAACGGGAGGGCAAGACCAGGGGTGGGGGTGCAGGTTTAACAAACAGGAGATGAGGGGAGGCTTCTCAGGACCCGTCTGGATCTCATTTAGAGGACAGTAATGCGATTAGCTTTGTTTAGTTTTCACAGCTCCAGCCAGTCCCACGAAGAAGCCTGACTCTGCTTTCCAGAAGAAGCTGAAATGTCTCTGAAGACCACAGCCGTACTTTGCTCTGCCCTGAATTTAGAACTATACAGTCAAACAAAAGGAATCCTTGGCTGCCATAAGGAGTGTGTGCATTTCACCCTAAGCTGATGGTGAAACATGGCGTTGCCTGTATCATGATGAGGGGGATGCTTAAGGGCTGGTTATACTCCTGCAGTAATGTGTCGCAGTTATTTTTCAATTTATGCCCAATTTGGGTCTGGTCTGCGCTGCTATTCCACGCCACAACGCAAGACAGACAATCACGAACTAGCTAGGACTGCGGGCGTCCGTGTGTCGGTTTGAGGAGCTCGTTCGCCGTCTACAACCCCTCGTACAATGCAAGACGACACACAGTTAACCCGTGATTTTTCCCCAAATGCTGCGTTCACATCGGACGCAGCACGCGCGGCAGAAGCAGCGAGTTTACATGCAAAGTCAATGGTTGACGCGCGTCAAGGCGCAGCAAAAGGTCCCGCAAATGCGCTGCTGCTCGAGATGCAAAAATTGAACTTTTGCTGCTCAACGCGCCGCATCAACCAATCAGAGAAGCTGATCTGGGAGCCGGCAGGGAGACGGACACATCATTGATGATACAGAGTGCCGTGATCACTCCTCTGAAACAGTTTATTAAGGGCTAAATTAGCTTAAAATGCTTAAATTATCCTGGTGCCTGCAGTTTGGATTATGTACATGAAAACCACCTACCAGCTGCAAGGAGGCGACCCGGCCAGAGGCTGCTGTTGAATGGGATTCCTACTGACAGCGCACCGCCGGTATGTGGGGGTCAGAGCGGCTCCGACAGAAAAAAAATAGAAGGCAGGATAATAATCTGGATAAACTGACTGCACTGATGAAGTTTTCAGGTGGATTTTCTCACTTAAAAACATATTAAAACTACTTTATTCCCACTGATCACAGCAAATATAGCTGCAAAAGACACACTTTTGCACCGCGCAGCCAGAGCAGCAAAGCTGCTTCAGCGGCGCGTCAGAGCTAAACTGGTACAAGCAGCAAAAAGGAAGCAGCTGACGAGATGTTGCTGCTCCTGCTGCGTCCGGGTTGAACGCAGCAAAAGACTGGCTGTGGCGCTGCATGTTTTGGCTTCGGGTGCAAACCAACAGTCAGTCGCACAGAGCTACAAACTAGCGTCCTGCACCGTGTCTGGGATAGTGTCGGAGGTGAGCCAGGCGTTGTGGACGGAGCTACAGCCAGAGGTTCTGCCATTAGATACCACACAGGAAATATGCAAAGTGTATGCAGATGTAGAATTGACCAATCAGAGGCCTCCTGTCTGCGGTCACCTACAATTTTGGGTAGGTGCACCAGAGCGCCTGCGGAATGGGGTGGGGTGGGGGATGCATATCTGCATTAATTACGACACACAAACAGACGACCTGGTTTTTGAGCATAAACCAACCTTTAATCAATAAGTAGTCCCAAGTTTTGGTTTGGTAGATCCATTAAATCAGAGAAGCTTAATACACATGCAGGCCACACTTTTCAGATGGAAAGAAACAACGTTCCCTTTAAGATGATTCCTTACTTTATAAGAACTTCTGTCGTATTTAAGGAAGTCAAATGCTGTGAAGTTTGATGCTTTGAGATGACAAAATGTGTAAAAAGGTTGAGGGTTTGGGATATTTTTGAAAAACTAGATG
>NW_015151046.1:536943-538403 GCF_000732505.1 Cyprinodon variegatus
GATTTCCATTTTTTGCAGTGTAGCTGGGTTTTCCTGTATTCAGCCCGGATCAGATCCTCTTTCTTTACTAAAGAACAGCATCCCACAGCATGAGGCTGCCACCACCATGTTTCATTGTGGGCATACTGTATTTCTGAGATGTGCGGTGTACATTTTTTAACCACACATTTCACTTTACCTTAAGTCACGGAGGTTTTTGTAATTGCTCCATCTAGCTCCCCACAGCCTTCCTTTTTTTATCCGAATCTGAAAGCAGCTGTAAACAGATCAGGCTGTTGTTTTATGGCCTCTGCAAACCAAACCTTGGACTGTAGTGCCACTCAAGGGTTCTTCTCTTGTCTTCTAGCAGAACGGTGAAGAATCCTCATAGAAAACGCTCCCTAAAGCTTATGGAAAGCCTTCAGCTGCAGCTGTAGGAGGACTAAAAGACGGGCCACCATCATAATAAACCCTAGAAGTCAGTAACGAGGAGGAAGACGAGTAAATACTGTTGGCAATGGGCCGTTTCTCCCTCCCAGGATGTAATAAAAATGCAACAGTCATTTGCCGGTTTTATTTTTATAAGTAAATCAAAGTCTTTGAAAAGATGACCTGTGGTTCTGCTGGCTCGATTTGAGAAGCTGGATGTGGGACAGAAAAGCTTTTTTTCCCCCCCTTCTGTTTTCTATTAGTATCTGCTCATAGCATATTAGGCATGACTGACAAGTTTTGTGGTTATGTTGAGCTCTTGCATCACGTCGGGTAGACATGGGGGTGGCGGTCAAACATTTCTAACACGCTAACTGACATGAACCTCTGGGACTTGAAGGCCACTTGTTTGTGTCATGATTCTTGTTAGGCAGCACATGTTCTTCTGCATTTGCATTAGGAAGACCTGCCAGCCATAAAATCTGGGTGGTAATATCTGACAGAAGGTTTAAATTAGCAAGAATGTCAAAGTTCTTGTTTCTAGTTATACTTTATTGTTTTGTTTTCCTATCCTTTAGGCCATTAAATTTCAGTTGTTGCTGAAATTGTCAAAAGAATCAGCTGAGAGATTTAAAGTCCTCTACTCAGCGGAAAATCACTACATGTGTTCGATTACAAAAAAGTAAAAAAAGAAAACAATCCACTGGACTTTGGTCGCTCCATAGACCTCAGAGCTAAACCATGATGTTGCTCGTGAAGATGCTCAGTCATCCAAGTCATGGTTAATCCAAAAACGTTAAAAAACAATCCACTGGACTTAGTTTCCAAGTTTGAAGATGTTTCTCTTCCCATCCAGGAAGCTTTTTCAATTCAAAATGTCAGAAATAGTGTTGAGTTCCAGGTTTTATACAGTAGCCCAACAAAGCCTTGTTTTAGTTTAGAAAACGTGCAAATTGAACCAAAGGAAAATGTCTGCACTGGAAAAATCGAAATCTAGATAAGTCGTTTTTTTCTTAAAATAAGTGCATTTGTTCTTGGATTGAGGAGGTAAA
>NW_015151046.1:540064-541278 GCF_000732505.1 Cyprinodon variegatus
GGTCACAACCAAACTTGCTTGCGAACCTTCCGGAACAACAATCCCGCCTCCTTGATAATCGACCAATCACATTCACTTTATTCACTCGTGTAAAGTTGGCACCACTCTTGAGAATTCGGAAATGCGACGGATGGAACAGCCGCTTCCCTACGACTTTAAAGTAACAGATTATAATTAAAAATGTCTCGAACTTTGCTGGTTGTTGATTTTCCTTATTCTGACCCTGCTGGTTTTTAATTGGTTACCTCTGGTATAAAACCTGGAACTCAAAGCTATTTCTGACATATTGAATTGAAAAAGCTTCCTGGATGGGAAGAGAAATGTCTTCAAACTTGGAAACAAAGTCAAGTAGATTGCTTTTTAATATTTTTGGAATGACTTTGACCTGGATCACTGAGAATCTTCACCATCATACTAAATGTGTGCTTTTCACTGAATGGTATAAAAAATGAATACCAGCATGTTTGCCAACAGCAATCAGGGAAGCGTTCGACCGTGTTGTTTTCTTCCAAAACCGTTTAATTTTTAAAGGATTAGCATCTGTGTTCTGTTTGTGTCCAGGCATCATCAAGGTGGGAAGGTGGAACCCTCTGCCCATCCATTTCCTCACCGACGCTCCTGAAGCCACGGTGGCAGACATGCTGATGGAGGTCTACCACATGGTCACGCTCCACATTCAGCTGCAAAGGTCAGATTTACCTGCTCACTGTTGTTAGATTTAAAAAGCATGTGAGGCAGAGCAGAGACTGTATGCAGGGGAGGAGGTGGAGGTCCGCTGACTGCAGTGGATTTGAAACACACAGGCTCTGATGGAGATCTATGTGTTATCTATCTGCGTCAGAGGGGCGGGGGAGGGTCCATGCTTTGGGAACTCCTGGTTCCAGAGAAGAAATGAAGCAGCATCCTGATGAACAGATAAAAACAGATAAACTCCACATGAGAGGGTTTTTTTCTTCTTTTTCTATTGTTCCACATTCCTGCCAGCCTTGTTTATCTGTGGGACCAAAGCAGGGGCAGGGCTACGCTATGCTCGCAGTCTGACTCATTTAACTAAAGCTAAAATAAAAATACCAAAACTCTATATCAGATGATGCACTGCAAAAATGATATCTAAATAAGTCAGCTTTTCTTAAAATAAGTGGATTTGTTCTTGGATTGAGGAGGTAATTGAGACACTTTGCCAATGGAACAAGACAAGTTAGATTTAAAATAAG
>NW_015151046.1:541469-543733 GCF_000732505.1 Cyprinodon variegatus
ACTGCAAAAAAAGGAAATCTTAATCAGTAATTTCTCCTGGAAATAAATGCATCGGTTCTTGAATTGAGAAGGTAAAAGGGAGGTTTTGCCAATGGAACAAGACAATTTACATTTAATTGTCTTATTACAAGTGCATATTATATAATTGTTTTATTTTAAGAGTTAAAATACTCATTACAATCTAATTTACCTACTCAAATTAACGTTAAATATAGTTAATGTAAGAAATTTGTACTTATTTCTAGATCATTTTCCACTGTAAATGGAGCTTCAGCCAATCACTTCCAGCCTTCATGGTTCCTGAGGTCATAGGTCAACCTGGGTCCCATTATTGTGGACTACTTTGAAGCTTCTGTTGTGATTTTACTCTTTTATTATATTTTAGATCCAGATTTTGATTATATTTCAAGTTCTGTTTTAAATGTAAACTATATGGAGCTTTATTGCTGTGATAAACTCAAAAGCTGTAAAAGTACTCAGCTGCTCATTGCAGGACGTGTTTTTACTTTAAACTATATTATGCAGCTGAAGTTCTAATTTGGATGGAAACCAGAGTCTCTTTACAAACACAGAACAAAAGCAAAAACTTCATATTTATTTTTGTGTTCATTACTTTGACCCTTTTTTTACAGGAGTCAGTAGTTTTATCTTCTTACACAAGTATCTAACTTTTCCTTCAGTAAAGAATGCGAGTACTTTTGTCACCTCTGATAAACACATCATTTGTTTTATTACGTTACTTATAAAAGTAAATCATTAATTCAAGTTAGAGTTTTGGATTCCCAGTCCTAATTCTTGGTAAAAGGACAGTTTCTGTTTTTTAAGCGCAGGAACACTGTAAAAAATGTCAATTGCAATGAGTCACTGTTTCTTAAGTGCTTTTTGTCTTGAATTGAGGAGATAAGTGAGACATTATGCCAGTGGAAAAAGATAATTTACATTTAAAATAAGAAAAAAAGAATTGTATTGTCTTATTTCAAGTGCATGTTATGTAATTGTTTTATTTTAAGTGTATAAAATGCTCATTCCATTGGCAGATTATCTTATTTACCTACTCAAATTAAGGGTAAATACACTTAATTTAAGACAATTTTTACTTATTTCTTGATCTTTTATGCAGTGAACTAAAGCTTTGCTGCTGGCGGGTTAAAACTAAGCGGCTCTCTGGTTATTAGGTGTTTTTCTTTTATTAATTTGGTTCCAATCCCCTCTTTCAGTCTGTTTCTGCAGGATTTTTCTGTGCTAATAAAAGGTAGAACTTAAAGAAATTCTTCCCTCTTCCAAACAAACAGCCCTGCTTTTTTTCTTTTCAAATTTTTTTTTATTGCAAAGAAAAACTGCAAAAATGATCCAGAAATAAGTAAAAATGTCTTAAAATAAGTGTATTTACCCTTAATTTGAGTAGGTAAATGAGATAGATGGCCAATGGAGTGAGTATTTTTACTCTTAAAATAAGATAATTACATAAAATGCACTTGAAATAAGACAATAAAATAGTGTTTCCTTATTTTAAGTGTAAATTGTCTTGTTCCATTGGCAAAATGTCTCTTTTATTTCCTCAATCCAAGAACAAATGCACTTATTTTCTGAAAAATGATTTCCATTTTTTGCAGTGTGGGTCTGACCAGTGAAAATTCCTGCCTATAATCTTCTCTCTGTTAAACGTTGAGCTAATTGATTTATTACTGCATCTACAACACATGCTAACCATCTGATAGCTTATGGGTTTATGAACATAATTATGTTGCCTGAAGGAGAAGCGATACATTTGATTTCCTGGAGATATTTTCACTAATCAAGAGGAAGTGGATTTATCTTAACGATGTAAAACACATCCCCGATGACTGCTGTGACTGACTGTGCTTTTTTGATCTATGGAAAGCTGTGAATGACGTATTTTTGTGCGGTTTTGATTTGCTGTAGCTTTGCGAAGCTGGAAGATCTGCCCTGTGAGCAGTGGAACCACGCCACCGTGAGGAACGCCCTCAAAGAGCTGCTGAAGGAGATGAACCAAAGCACTCTGGCCAAGGAGTGTCCTCTGTCACAGGTAGGAGCAGCTCCCTCTGACCCCCCCTGCAGGTCCAGGAGGATGCTTTTCATTCTGCATGGGAGGGGGGGTGCATCTAGAAGCAACCCAGCAGAGATTATTGGGATTGCTGTAGCGTTTTTATGAAACTATGCCAAGTTGCTGCCTCCTCAGCCAGCTGGTTCCTGCTACAATAAACTGTGCAATGTGTTTGCATGTTGTGTTTAACGCCATCTCT
>NW_015151046.1:546029-549088 GCF_000732505.1 Cyprinodon variegatus
CTTTAGGATTTATCCAGCGTCTGCCTGACGTCTCAGAATCTCCTTTTTAACCAGGAAACATTTAAAATCTGCCGATTTGCAGATCCCTGTTTTACATAAACTTCTTGTTTCATTTAAGTCATGCGTAGTTCACTGTTTAGCAAGTATTAAAATCAAATCGATGAAAAAAAACAATCAAAACTTTTGGCCTCCAAGTATTATAACTCTACATTTTTGCCTCAAAAGGCGAAAAGTTTGTCCGCCCCGCCCTGGTTTGTCCAACCTTCCTGTTATCTCTGCTCTCTCCTCATTTTTAATTGTCCCTCCCTGATGTTGAAACCAGCTGCCATCGTGTGAACATCCTTAAGTTAAAGTGCTGCTTTTAACACATCATAGTTTTCAACTTTGATGCATTTAAAGAATCAGATTTTTTGAGTTTTTGAGTTGAGTTCTGTTGGTTTCTGTTTGCATCTCTGACTTTTGCGCAGCACACCTCAGATATTAGGAATGGGTTTCACTTCAGGCTGAATTGCACTTTTAAAAACAGACGCCGATAAAACTGTTGGCCTTTGTCGGAGGAGTTGAATCCATGTTTGCGTTTGTTCAGTGCAGAGCTGCAGCTAAAAGGCAGCAGCAGAAGGTTTATCCACTCGCTCAGGTTATCGCAGCACAAAGCATCTTCATCAAATGTCTTCCAAAGCAAACACTGGTGAAACATTTGGTGTTTTTATAGTGGTTATTACTTCAACAGTTAGTTTGTTGAGAATCAGGTGAGATTTTATCAATATTTATGGTAGAATTAACATTTACAGTCAATTCTTTTCACGACAAAAAATTGAAATCTAAATAAATAAATTTTTTTCTTAAAATTTTTGCATTTTTTTCTTGAATCGAGGAGGTAAGTGAGACACTTTGCCAATGGAACAAGACATTTTACATTTAAAATAAGAAAAAAAATGTTTTATTTCAACACTTTTTGCATACACTGCAAAAAATCTAAATCTAGAAAAGTCAATTTTTTCTTAAAATAAGTGCATTTTTTCTTGAATTGAGGAGGTAAGTGAGACACTTTGCCAATGGAACAAGACAATTTACACTTAAAATAAGAAAACACAATTGCATTGTCTTATTTCAAGTGCATATTATCTAATTATCTAATTTTAAGAGTGATATTACTCATTCCATTGGCAAACTATCTCATTTACCTACTCAAATTGAGGGTGAATACACTTAATTTAAGAATGTTTTACTTATTTCTAGATCGTTTTTGCAGTGAATGTATTTGATTGGCAAAGTGTCTCACTTACCTTCTTAATTTAAGAACAAATTTACTTATTTTAAGAAAAAAAATCACTTATTTAGATTTACAGGTTTTGCAGTGCAGATAAAAATCAAAACACAATTGCAATGACACTGCAAAAACGATTTTGGAATGAGTCAAAATTTCTTAAATTAAGTGTATTTCCCCCTAATTTGAGCAGGTAAATCAGATGATTTGGCATTGATGATTAATTTTACTCTTAAAATAAGATAAATAGATAATACACTGCAAAAACGATCTAGAAATAAGTAAAAATGTCTTAAATTAATTGCATTCACCCTTAATTTGAGTAGGTAATTAAGGTAATTGTCTCTTTTACCTCCTCAATTCAAGAACAAATGCACTTATTTTAAGAAAGAATTACCTATCTAGATTTAGATTTTTTGCAGTGTTTAAACTTAGAAATAACAACTGCAGTCTCCTATTTCAAGTGCATAATATCTAATTATCTTAAGAGTAGAAATACTAATTACATTCGCAAAACATCTTGTTTACCTGCTCAAACTAAGGGTAAGTACACTTTAAAATTTTGCTCATTTTTTTATACACTGCAAAAACAATCTAGAATTAGGTAAAGATTTCTTAAATTAAGTGTTTTTACTCTTAATTTGAGTAGGTAAGTAAGATAATTTGCCAATGGAATGAGTATTTTTAATCTTAAAATAGGATAATTAGTTAAAACTCACTTAAAATAGGACAAAGCAATTGTTTTTTTCTTATTTTAAATGTAAATTGTCTTGTTCCATTGGCAAAGCGTCTCACTTACCTCCTCAGTTCAAGAAAAAATACACTTATTTTAAGAAAAATTGACTCATTAAGATTTAAATTTTTTGCAGTGTATAGTTTTTACAGTGAACACATTTTGTGCATATTTTTTTAAAATCCTGCAACCTAATTTTTCTGTGAAGTCAAACATGCTTCATTAGCTATGATTTTATATCAAATATGCAGCAAATTTAACTGATATTCTGCTAATAAAAAAAAAACAATTTCACAATTAATAAGACATGTGATCAAAATTATATGTGAAGTAAATTTGTTAATTCAATAATGGATGAAAAAAACCTGCTGCTCCATCATCCTCTCACTACTTCCCATCGTTTTGTCGTTCCTGCCAGTAGTAGCATGTATAATACTGAACATAATGCGATATAGAATTTATTTAGATAATTACACTGTGAGCAGTTCACTGGAAACGCAGCTATTGATACAGAATTTCTGCATCAAGCGACACAAAAATAACATCACTTCTTCTCATGCTGCACCATGCAGACGCTCCATCTGCACTGATAAAGATCGACTCACCTCAGAGGCTAAACTTTGACCAGTTCTAACTGACAGCAGACGAAACTATTCTCTGATTTACTTAGAAAATTATCATTTTACTGTTAGTGGAGCATTGTTTATAATATTTATGGTATTATTATTTTCCTACTCAAATAAATACACCTAATTTAAGGGATTTTTACTCATAGTCAGAACATTTTTGCAGTGTTTTGTCTTTGTGTTTTTGATTTTCATTCCCATAATTTTTAAAACCCAAACGCTTTTGGTAAATGAATGCAGCGTGGAGGCGGGAGTTTGGAGCGTTCCACTGATTGTGTGCTGCTTCTGTTAAACAGGGGATTATCTGGAGAAGATGTGGGCCGGTCGAGACGCGGCGGACATCAAGAGTAAGGCCCTCAGTGCTTCTCGCTCGGTTGCTTCACTGGAACAAAATCTAAAAAAGTCATTTTTTCTTAAAATAATTGCAGTTTTT
>NW_015151046.1:549233-552683 GCF_000732505.1 Cyprinodon variegatus
AGATGAGACAGGGAACGCAGTAAGAGTCCGGGAGGAATGAAACTCTGATGAAGTTTAAGCTACGATGATGGAGGAGGGGCTGGAGGGGGGTGGAAACGGGGTCATCTGAATGAAGTCATACGGCGTAACCACCGCCTGCGCACTAGGAAGCAGATGAGTTGCGGATCGGAAGCCTTTTAAGATGAGCTTTAGATGCTGATTGGCTTTCGTAGAGGCGTGGTTCAAAGATGATTGGCTGAATAACAGGCTGCTGTAGGAGAGCAATCAATTTTTTTTTCAGTTGAACTTCCGCCTAGGCTCCATTAAGAAGTGTATATAATCTAAATACCTTATTTTAAGAGTAAAAATCCTCCTTCCATTGGCAATTCATCTTATTTACCTGCTCAAACTAAGGGTAAATACACTGAATTTAAGACATTTTGACTTATTTCTAGATCGTTTTGCAATGTTTTTCACTGAAGCTTTTTGTTTCATGTCTTCTGTCTCCAGTTGAGCGGGACAACATGTCGGACTTCTGCGTCCTGGGACAGAGACCCCCTCCTCACCTTGCTCAGCTCAGCCACCTCAGCTCCGGCGGGCCCCTCCTCAAAGCCGGATCCGGCGACCCGCAGGCCCCCTCTCAGCCGCTGCAGCAGCCTCCTCCTCCCCAGCAGCAGCCCTCCCCTCACGGGCCCCTCCACCACAGCCCTCCCCTCCGCACAGGACAAGTGCCCCCGCCTCCCCCGCCGCCTCCGCCCGGCCCCCTGCAGCCCCTGCTGGGGCCAGGTGGGCTCCTCTCTCCGCAGCTCTCCCCGCAGCTGGTTCGCCAGCAGCTGGCCATGGCCCACCTCATCAACCAGCAGCTGGCGGTGAGCCGCCTGCTGGCCCACCAGCACCCTCAAACCCTCAACCAGCAGTTCCTCAACCACCCCCCCATCCCTCGGGGTTCATCCAAAGGTGGAGGAGACCATCCTGGGAGCAACCCCTCAGCCGCTGAGGTCTCCTCTGAGATCTACCAGCAGGTCAGAGACGAGCTGAAGAGAGCCAGCGTCTCCCAGGCCGTGTTCGCCCGCGTGGCCTTCAACCGCACCCAGGTAGGGGGCCAGGAACGCCATCGAACCCATCCAGATGCAGGAGCCCAAACTATGTGATGAGCAGGAAAGAATCCAAATCTAGACAAGCCATTTTTACTTAAAATAAGTGCATTTGCTCTTGGATTGAGGAGGTAAAACAGACATTTGGCCAATGGAGCAAGACAGTTTACACTTAAAATAAAAAAAACACAACTGCATTGTCTCACTACAGGTGCATATTATCTAATTATCTCATTTTAATGGTAAAAATGACTAATTCCATTGGCAAACTCTCTCATTTACCTACTCAAAATACGGGTAAAAACACTTAATTTAAGAAATTTCTACTTATTTCTAGATGGTTTTTCCAGTGTAAAACATGAGAGAAGGAATCCTCGTGTCTCTGGTTTCCTGTGGTTAGCAGGAGTTCAGAGGGGAGGGGGTGAGGGATCATCAGGTCTCCTCCCCCGCCTTCCCAGCAGCAGGAACACCTGATGCATCCATGCTGCGCTAACCTGCTCACAGCACGCCCCATTAGAGCAGAGTACAGGGAGGCTCACAGGCCAGGTGGAGATTTCTGTTTATAATCAGTATGGAGGGAATTTGTTCCTTTATTGTTGCAACTAAAGAAAATGGTATGCAAATAAAAATATGAAAAAGGTTTTTTTTTTGGTGAATAAACCTTAAAGCAACACAATCCAGAAATTAAACTTTGAAAAAGATCAAAATCAAAAAGATTTTAAGAGTAAATTAACAGTTTTCTTAACTTGTTTTTTTCCAATTATTTATTTATTTTTCCAATTTTATTTTTTTCTTTATAGATTTTACATTTTTCAAATTTTATATTGTTATTTTTTTTATTTTTATATGCAAAATTGAACTTTTTTTATTTAATTGAAAATAAATTTTTTTTTGGATCATTTATTGGACTGGAAGTGAAGGGAATGTGATCTGTCAAATGAAAAGAAAGGAATTAATAAAAAAAAAAAAGATTGAAATTATAAATCAGTTGAAAATTTTGAAAATTAAAAAAATAGAGAAAAAAAAAAACAATTTAAAGAATGATAAAAAAAAAAATTATTCTGGAATGCATTTTTCTCAAATTTAGAAAATCTTGATTTTTTTTTTTACATTCTATTTCCTATTACTAAATGAGTTGTTTGCTTGCAACAATAATGGAACAAAATTCACTCCATAAATCATCTGGTCAAATTTAGCAAACATCAGATCTATTTCATAGTTTTTAAAATGTAAACGTTTTTTGGTCCCGAAAAGTTAAAAGAATCAAACGTCGAACCAAAGGAAGATTTATATACGCTGCTGTGATGCTAATGAACGTTAGCACTGATATGCTAAATGTTACCAAAATCCAACCTGCTGTTGGTCGGACTGAGATGGGTTTCTCATTTCAGTTAGACGTTAAATATGGTGGGTGGGGTTTGGTGAACCAAAAAAACCAGAAGAAGAAGAAGAACATCTGATCTTTTAGTGCATCAACCTGATGGGCTCCAATTATTAGAGGCCAAAAGCTGCTTCGTCAAATTTAAAGAGCTCCTTATCATCCAGTCCACCTTTTTCAGCCAAATGTTTGTTTTTGTTTGCCTGGTGTTTCAACTTTTCTGCAAAGCTTTGATTAAAGCTGTAGGATCTCATTCTAGATCCACAAAAACTGAGGAAGATGATTCACTGTGAAACTCCTACTGGACTCTGGCCAATCAAAATAGTAGATGTTGATTAATCAATGTCTCAGAAGCCAATAGAAAATGCAGCTGGAAAATAATAAAAAAACAACCAAAATCAATTTTTATTAAATTACAGATGGTTTAATTTTTATTTATTTCAGTTGTACATTCTGAATTCCCGCTTTGAATATTGGACAGATGCATGAGCTCTGCTGGTAGTTGCCTGCTGGCATTGTGCAGAAATGCGATATTCTTGCCTGCATGTTACTGTAACGCCTCTATAAATACGTATTGTCGCGTTTTTCTGCCCCTCGGAATGCCACGGGTCACACTGCATTTATAACCTCACTCAACATATTCTCATTATCAGTTCGTATGAAATCGTACGAAAAGTTATGCACAGTATTTCGTACATTTTTGACGTTTTTCCTAGAAAAAACAGATCAGTGCGCATGCACAGCCAAAAAGCAGATCCGCGGACGGACGTAAAACTGGAAAAAACAGTGCAATAATTACTTCTTGATGTCTCTAACTAGGTTGCTTGCTGTTTTGTGTCTTAGGGTCAGGGTTAATTGTATGTTAAATTCTATGTTATTGAATGGTGCCTAAGATGCGCATACGCGAGGATATCTTGTCTCGAGAAAAGACGTAAAAATACGACGAAATACGACGAAAAAAACGTCAAAAACGTACGAAATTACTGTGCATAACTTTTC
>NW_015151047.1:0-18801 GCF_000732505.1 Cyprinodon variegatus
TCCAGGAGTTGGGAGATGCTTTAGTCCATGGCCCTTGTCGAATTCATGGGCTGCGTCCTCAGAAGGCCAGATTCGAAGGACGATTACGTCATAGCGCGGCGCCAAGGTCTGTTCGGATCCCAAGGCTCTTCATTATGCGGCCTTAAAATGCGTCCTTCTTTTTGCCCGATTTAAAGGTCTGGTCCGTTGCATCCTCTGTATCCTTGGATATCCCAGGATTCATGGCGAGGCCAAGCAAGCTGGCTGATGTAATGATGTAATCATCCTTCGAATCTGATATTCGGAGGGCTAATCCCATGAATTCGAACAGAGCAAGAAAGAGAAATGGTGCAAGAAACATCCTTTTCGTGGACCTGGTTTAGCAAGAAGGTTTGGCTAGAAGCATGTAGCTTTATTCTGCTTTCCCTGCCTCCTTTTTCAAACGTCAGGATCTGACCCAGCATGGATAAAGACAGGTCGGATTGATTTAAAGCACTTTTAAAAAAAGGAAAAGAAGAATAAACAATCTGGGATTCATGTGGAAAATAATATAATATAGTGCACTTTTTTTAGGTGTTTGGTAATTTGCATAGTTGCTCATAAATAAACACATTGTCAGAAAATAGTTTTTTATATATTAAAAAAATATAAAGCTGACTAATAGATTCTCCATTATTAAAGTGGCACATTATTTTTTTAGGTTTGTGACATCATATTGGACCATGCATAACACAGATTTGCCTTCACAAAACATCAGAAGGGCAAAATATATGTACAAAATGTAAAGCTGTTCATGAAATTATATATATTTTTTTATAATGTTTTTTTTGTTGTTGGCATCCATATAAATATACTGGTGTGATAACTTAGTATACGTTTGACTGGTTTTTGGTATACGTCTATTTGGAATTTATAGCCCCATGGAGAAAACTCCACCAGCCACCACTGCTTCACTGGTTAATAGATATGATTTCCGTTGTTTTTTTGATGATTTTGCAGTCGCATTGAACTTACAGTACTTACTTGTACAGAACAAAGCATTCAATGAAAATATTTCATTCATTCAGATCTATGATGTGTTATTTGAGTAGTATTTAGTATTTAGCAGTGTATCTTTTTATGCATTGCTTCTTGTTAATGTTACAACAAACCAGGATACATTTGACAGTCTATTATAAAGTCTATGGTCACTCACCTGTGAGCCCCAAGGTTAATGCAGCTGATGCCCAGATTATAGCGGGACCTGATAAACCCTGGATGTAGCTCGAGGGCTCGAGTGTATGCCTCCACTGCCTCTTCACTACGATCCCCATTTGCTAGAGTAGCGCCAAGGCGATTCCATAACAAATAGTCCTGCAATGAAGAAAGAACAATTAGGTGATTAAGAGATGCCAGTAAAATGTTTTGTGGTTGTGGGTGAGGACCTAAGTGCAGAAATAAATGATGGATGAAAATAGAGATATTAATGAAATAAAATATGATACAAGCTTCCAGGGAAACAAAAGAAAAATAAATGTATTCAGAAAAACAGGAATTTAACAGGAGGATCCTGCAGAGAGCAATGGCCAACAATGAATTTATATAATGAACCAAGTGAGAATGATATTGGAAAAAAGTGGGATAACCTGGGTTTAATGAGGAGCAGCAGAGGCAGAAGGTAAGCAGGAAGGCTGGGATAAGAAGACTAATTAACAAGGAGGATGTCCACTAAGACATAGTGACACTTTGACATGTCAGGCTCTGCAATATAGCCAAAACCTATATCTCAATGTATCTCTTTTAGTGGATAAATATCAAAACTGATATAAATAAAAGCCTTAAAAAAAACTACCAAGAATGCCCTCAGAATCCTCTACAAACATATGATTACGATTTTTCCACTCTTCCAATATAACATTTTAGAATGCTTTGTTTACAATGGGTTTAAAATAAATTCCATTTAGTCTACAATAATGTAAACCAAATTTGAAGAAAAATTGCATTTTTTAAACTCAGCAGAGTAAAAATGCCTAAATTGGAGAAAATACTGGTTAAATAGGCTTATTTCTTGAATCGAAAGCTGCAACCCTAAACTTCAGCTTTGCATGTTTTTTATAGCAGATGACCATCTTCAGCTTCTCCAGTGCTAATGCAGGCGAGTACTCTCCTACTTAGTTGCACTAGCCGCTCAGTTACCAGTGCTGGCCTATCATTAATCATATCAGTAGCTGGCTTCAGATAGGATGTAGCCTCCTATGGATAAGCAGTTCTCTCAATTTTTAATCTAATAACATGCCATACAAACATGTCGTGTGTGCCATTAGTTGTAATGGCAGAATAACCCTCTCTGGGTCACTGTTAGCACTTTGCGTGCCTGTATTGATATGCAGGCTTTTATATGTCGTTATAAACACATGACATGTTTGTATGGGATGTAAATTGAGAGAACCGCTTATCCAGCATTGCCTACTTACTTGGCAAATAAAGCCACTATAATAAAAACAAAACCACTAAAACATAGTTAACCTTTAGGTAAGATAAATGGGTCCCTAGATATTTTGCAGAAAAATTTCCAAAATAGACAATCCTGCTGTATCTATATTTCAAATTTTGATTTTATTTGACTTTATTAATTTAATTATAACATTCCCCTAAGTATCAACAACAAAAACTTTTATCTAAACAACTACATATTGCTTTCAGATATAAAAGTATTCTGACAAGGTTATTCTCATGAAAGCCGAGTTACATCACACTGGATGTCCTTGTCGCTGTTTCCCACCTGCAGGCACACAGGCTTGTACGGAGGTCAGTGTGGCCTGCTCTGGTACTGGGGTCCTTAATCTCTAACTAAGCCAAGCAGCAGGATATAATTATCCCCCTTTTGTTTTCAGAGGTGATTTTTTTTTTGGCAGGAGAGAAGAAATTAGCAAGTCAAATGAAGGGGACAGGATTCTACACTTATATTCATACCTGCTTGGGAAAGAGGAGGAGGTGGGGGGTGGTCAGTCTGATTCAAATGGAGCAAAAACATATTGCAGTGGATTCTGAATAATTCCTCTTTATGTGTATTTGCATTTCAGCAAAGGAAGTAAGATTTACAGATACTGTTTGGGGTTGATGTACTACATCTGGTGATGTGGGGTATTTTTTAAAAAAAAATCTTCAAATAGATGAGTGGTTCTTTAAAATGGCAATATTATGTATTATGTTGTTCTGATGGTTGCACATATTAGTTCTCTATGGTAAGACTTTTGACAAAAACCCTCCAAAAATCCTTCCTGTTGACACACTTCTCTAGATTCAATATTTAGACAGTAGTGCAAGTGTTGCTTTCAGACAGGCTTGGGAAATTGTGCGTGAAGGAAATATGTATTTGAATAATTAGAGTTTTATGGTGCAACATCAAGCAAGAAACATGCACTTGAGTAGTAAGACTTTTCTTTTGACAACATAACTTTAACACTTACGATCTGATCTAATTGTAAACCTTTGAGCCAGAAGTTTGTCTTAATCCATTGACTTGCCTTTCTTAAAGCTATAGTGGAGGATTTTCATGAATTTTTTAAAAGATCCGTCCTCTTCACTTAAAAAAAAAAACACAAATGCACAACCCTGTACCTGCTCCCGAGAGGAAACACCTATTAAACGTGTGCGAGAGAATGCAGGAGTCCCTTTCTCCTCGTGCACACTCTTTTTAAAAGTTGCTGTTTGAATCGCTCATACAAGCTTACTTTCCAAAGAGGATTTGCAATTTTCCCACTATGTCAGACTCACCACCGGTAAGTGAAAATGGGAAAGAGAATGTAGGACGGCCTTACGTAAACATATCACCATAATGATTGACAATTAGAATGACCACTTATTTTGATGATCCACTCCGAAAAAAAAACATCCTCCACTATATCCTTAATATATCTCTTTGCAAGATGTGCATTTGTGATTGTCCTGGTGGTTTAATACTGTGTAGACCCACTTTTTGCAGGAATACAAGGCCCTGGTTCAATCAGCTTTGACAGCGGTGGTCTGTAAACATCAATTTTAAATCTTGCCGCAGGTTTTCCGTTAAGTTTAATGGACTTTGGTTTGGCTGATCAAACATACAACCACACTTTTAATTTAAACAACTCAGTTGTAACTCAATAGTAACTCAATCAGTTTTAAGTGCTTTGCAGACACAAGCTGCCTTATCAGAGAATGCTTCTCTGATAAGTGCTCTCCTTTCCCACCATGCTTTAGTAGGTTTGCAGTTGTGATATTCTATTTCTGTTTTTTGGGTGACTGATAATAAAAGCTCTGTTAAATGTTCAAAACGTATGATACCATTTTAAAACATAACTTCTCTCTGGTATATTTTTTGATATTTCATAAGGTTTGTGCTCAACAATGTGCTTTAACTAACTTTTAAGGCCTTCAATCAAACAATTGGACATTGGAAGGAAATTGGTTTGGACTAGATTTATTCCAAGGTTTCATAATTATGCAATACTTTTTGTTGGTTTATTGTGTAAAATCCAAATAAAAGCCACTGACCTTCATGGTTGGAACACAAAAAAAAAAAAATCAACAATTTTTAATGATACATCTTTCCAATTTAGCCCTAAGAAAGGATGAAATGCAAATGAGATGTGTGCTCTCAAAGAAAACCAAGGCATCCCGTGTGTTCACCAACAGAAGCTTACAGTCAGCATCTAATGCCAAGATGATTCAGAGACACCTCTGGCTCTGAGCCTAATTACTTTCAGCTGCAGAACTGAGACAAAAATACATGTTTACTGAATGTGCACTAATTTACTCATCTGTGGTGCATCAACTAAAACATTCTGTGCTTAGAAGACAAAACAGGACTATCAGTTTATATAAAGTTTTGCAGCCCTTTATTTGTTTTGTATTTTTTCAAAACTGCATTTCAGCTGTAAAGAAGTTGTTTATGTAGATTTAATCCAATGCATGTTAGATGACTTCTTTTACAGCTTTGCCAATGTTTGAATCTCAATTTATGCACTTATTGGGTTGCTCCATCTGGAATCTTTCTATAAAGCTGCAGGCATTTTTATCTCACTTTTGCCAGCAAGATTTAGCTGTGCACAGAGAGACAAACGTTAGAACTATTTTGGACAAACTGCTCAAGAAAGATATCAGAACCACCCAGCGAGTACAAGCGACTTATTTCTGCAAACACCACAGTATGTACCCCAGGCTTATTCAAATGCACTTCCTCATTCAGATGCCGGCATACATTTGAGCTGCTCATAACCTTACACTAAAGAGTTCTAACTTCTTTAGAAAATCAGAAACTGCTTGTCAATGTATTTTTTAAATTACTATAAGCTGTATAAAATCATGACTTGGTTAACCCCAGAATCAGCAAAATAATTCAATTGGCTGCTTTTCCTAGAAGAACTCAAAGAGAGCAGACCAGTCATTTTTCCTTACAAAAAGTGCATTTTTCTTGAATTGAGGAGGTTAGTTAGACACTTTGCCAATGGAATAAGACAATTACAAGACCATGTTATCTAAATATCTTATTTTAGGAGGAAACATACTAATTCCTTTGGCAAATCATCTTATTTACCTACCCAAATTAAGGGTAAATACACTTAATTTACGAAATTTTTTACTTATTTCTGTTTTTACAGAGCAGCAAATTCATTAAATTTGATTAGAATACATTCATAACTTCCATCCATCCCTCCATTAATTTTCCATCACGCTTTATCCCTGCTGGGGTCGAGAGGGGTGCTGGTGCCTATCTCCAGCTGTCTTTAGGCGAGAGGCGGGGTACACCCTGGGCAGGTCACCACTCCATCACAGGGCAACACAGAGACAAACAGGACAAACAACCATTCACACACACACTCACACCTAAGGAGAATTTAGAGAAGCCAATTAACCTAACAGTCATGTTTTTTTGACTGTTATCCAAATGTGGAAGCAGAGTAACCGGGGAGAACCCACACATGCACAGGGAAAACATGCAAACTCCATGCAGAAAGACCCCTGGGCCGGGAATCGAATCCGGAACCATCTTACCTAGCCCTACATTCATAACTTGAGTGACTCAAATAATCCTGCCAACTAGCAAACCAAAACACACGGCCGAAAGCATAACCGCTTTGGCGGAGGACATAAAAAGCTGGGTAACCTTTAAAGGTGAATGTGATCCTATGAAACAAAATGAAACAATGAAAATGTAATTTAAAGGGAGCGGACAATCTTAGTTCAGTTTCGAGTTCCAAGGGGATCATTTTATCTATTGGTTGTCCTACTTCCCAGTCTTCCAGTCTCATGCTCGTTTCCTGTTGCTGTGCATGAGCAACTCCGATGTTGAAGTATCCAGTGAACTTCAGTTTTAGCCGTTAATTGTTTCTGCACTGCTCCCAAAGTATACTCTAAAAAATGGCTAAAATGTTGCAAGAACAAAACTGTCTTCCAATTTATGAGAAAAGATGAAGGGCTCAAAAGAAAGATAAAAGACCAGAGTGTAGTTAGGAGACATTTTTAGGCCTTGTGCATTTGCAATTGTTTAAAAAGGGACTTGGACAGTTCTTGGGCATCCACTATAACTTTGAGTTTTGATTCATGATTTGAGAATGCAACCTCCGTCTAATGATACCCAAAGTAGCAAAGGACATCTTTAGAGTTCAGCTTTGATTAGTCTGCAAATTTCTTAGAGTCAAGAGAGAGGGACAGAGAGAGAGCGAGAGAGAACATTTTGGGTTTCTTACTTCAGGCCGCACTGACAGGGCTGTATTGAAAGCCTCTACAGCTTTGTTAAACTCGCCGGTGAGGTTGTAGAGCACCCCAAGGCCTGTCTGTAAATCCGGGTCAATGCTGTCCGAGTTTTGCTGTGCTGCTTCCAGGAAGAACTCCTTGACCTCTGGCAGCAGTGAGCTGAGAACACGAACAGAGACACACGCAGATCAGGATTAGTGGGACTGAAGGCTACTGCTGAATGAGCGCTCTGAAGTCTGTAGAGCTGTGCTGTACAATGTGCTACCATGTAAATATCCATTCATAGACTAGAAGAAACTGGTAGACTGGATACAATAAAGGTGGTGAAGTCAAAGACAGTTAGTTAAAAATGTTAAGTATCAATATTCTACTATTTTTATAAAGAAATCAGGTACATCTGATGTGCATAAACACATCATATTCAGTGGTTATTTGTATCTTTTTTTTTTTTGACTTTTTGATCTCTGTTCTAGATGGAGATAAAAATGTCACATCTTAGTTTAAGTTTTCCTTGAGAGGACCATCAGGAAAGGATAAAAGTTAAAGTAGAGATATCTTGGAAAGAAGAATGACTCTGAGAGCACAGTGCGGTTAAGGTAAGAAGAATGGTATGTACAGCCATAATGAAAAGACCAAGTCTGTTGTCCTACGGGAATGACACAGTAATTGGCTCTAGCTGTATCTCTCTGCACACGCTAGACGATTAATGATTTGATCAAATATTGCTTTACACTGAGAGAAAGGTTGGGCCTTTAAAATCTGATATACTTAACAACCTCATCCATTGGCCCACAGCCCATCCTACTTAAAAGTGAGATCTTTGTTACTGTCAGGATCCCAGTTTTTGTGTTCGTCTGTTTGTCTTGTCTTTTGTGTTTTTCCCTTCCACCACCAGGAGGCGCCTGGCTCCTGTTCGCCTCCTCACACACCTGCAAGCTGTTGCCTCATCACCGGACTACTCTTAAGCTGCTGGTTGCCACTACTTCGACGCCAAGGTGTTTGCCAGTTTGGGGAAGCCCTCCTGCAAACTGGACCTTTTCGGACTGCCTCCTCCCAAGTGGGATCTACTGAGTCTTACACTGAGCGACGGATTCAAAGCAGGAGGTTTGGATCCAGCCACCTTTGAGCACGCTGAGATCTCTCTCTGAGTAAGGAAGTCATCTTCACCACGACCCGTTCAAGTACCACTGGAAAACTGAGTTGCAACCAGCGGCTGCATCATTCCCCTCCATCCAAGTTCTGGGTAAACCCTGTTCCGCCCTCCAACGAATCAAACAAACCCTGGACGACCAACACACAGACTGGAGTCTACGTTTCTCCTCTTCTCTGGAAACATGAGTGGCAACAAATCCTCTCCTTCAAGATTAACAACTCCTATTCCCCACTGAACCTGAATCTAACAGTCTGTCTTCCCCGTCTTTCAGTTTTTCCGGCCGAGCAGAGTTCGGAGGAACTCTGCACCGAACTCTAAATATCTTTCAATAAAACCCGTTCAAACTTTTGCTCTGTGTCTATCTGTTTGGCTTCACTGCATGTGGGTCCGAGCTTAGAAAAATCATGACAGTTACAAGGTGGACACTCCTTGGCATTAACAGTCCCTGTTATGGTCCCTGTCCAGGAAACATACACTACAAAAATTTTTATAAAATTAAGTATTCTTTTTCTAAAGATAAATGTTTTTTCCCCTTATTTTGAGCAGGTCAGTTGAAGAATTTACCTATAAATATAATTTACATAAAAAAGAAACAACCTCCATTATTTTATTGTATGTGCATATCATAAAAAAAAATGCAATTTTGGCTGATCATATAACTTTTTTTTTTTTAGACCTTTTTCTGTAGTATAACACTAAATGTATTTATTATCATGACATGTGCTGATAGAAGAGACCATAACTGAAATGTTCCTTGGACCAATTTAAATATTTAGCCGTTAGCCATTATTTCAAAATTGCAGTTTGCTTTAAGCTTTAATCGTGCCAAGACAGGATCACAGTTTTCATCTGTTTTATCCACAATCTGCAACCTTGGCTTTGTGGCTCACTTAATAAAGTAAATGATGTGTACTTGCCCTATTGTTTGCTTGTTTGTCCGTGTTTGTTATTCTTTTGTCCTGTTCCTTTATGAAAAAAACACTGGCCCCACCCTGGCCCCCTTGTAAATTTCATCTAGAACCGCCACTGCTCCCAGGTTTATGATTGGAATTTTACTAGTAAATTGAGGGTATGCCATCTTTGGGTATTACTTCTTTTAAAATACAGTAGTAGGTTTCCAATAATATAATGTTAAAGGAGACACTAAATAAAAAAAAATTCTATAACTTTGGTGCTTTCATATATTAAAAATGAGTAGGTTTCGACTAATAGTAACAGAAAAAAGTTGATATTATTAATACTGCCTTTGACCTTTGGTCTTTGATGCATCACTTGATATACAACAATTTCAGAAAAATACAAAAGGAAAAATACATAAGGGGGATACATGTGTATTTCATTTAAGGGGATACCTGAAATACACAATTTCTAAATGAATGAATGAGTGTTCTTCCGCCCCAAACTCATTCATTGAGTTTTATAGATTTGGCTTTTCTGCACTGGTACAAAGTCAGGTTAAAAAAGAAGCAGGCCTTCCAAAAACGTTTCTCCCAAGGCTGGGGGAGAGACACTGAGAAAATAAATTGGTATTCAAATGTATGGAGAGTTCCTTTTTACTGAAACTAAGGAGGTACTTAACCCAACCACTAAAAAACAGATCCATGACATAATCCACTCCACAAAACATCTCACGCATTAGACAAGCTGTATTCCTCTGGAAACTGACAAACCCAGACAGACTCATCACTAGACATTAAGGAATACACAACAGTATCCAATTTTTCTTTTGCACTTGGTAAAGACAGAAACTGTTGCAGCTTCTTGACCATGCAAGTCTCTTCCATTATATTATTTTCACATTGTATTTTATCTAATCTTAAGAACACATAAGGTTTGAAAGTCAGCAGCTACTGAGTTTCAAAAGTTCACAACCTCTGCATAATATGCTCAAACCTCCTCTGTGTTTTTACATACCATCCACTTTACAACTGAGTCACCATCATAACCAATTGCCCTCACTTTGCAATAACACCAGAAGCAATTGTCTGTAAAATATTTGAGAAAAAATATTCCCAACTGAAATTAGGTGGTATTCCTATCACAGCAATGTGATTATTGGATTTATTGAGCTTCTGAGGTTGTTAGTATTTTAACAAATATCTGTAGAAACAGTCACAAGGCTAAGGGCTGGATTTTGCATGCATGTGGCCAATGACATCATTGGATTAACTGTATTCAGTGATTTGACGGGATAACAAACAAACAAACTCTATCCAATACATTTATGGCAGAACACTGAACAACATTTGCTTCATCTAAACTCAGTCTTGGTCCTTGTAGCAGGCTTTTAGTTCTGATGCACAAGTCCAAACAAATCACTTATTTCTAGAATCTTCATCTTTGCAGACTACTTTGCTGAAAAATATTAATATAAGAAATTTGTATACACTTTCCATGGAAACATATTCTGTGTAGTTTTACTCCTTAATACATCAAAGAAATAATTATGTTCTTTAAAATTATTAAATCAAATTATTTCATTTAAAATCAGTAATTTCTATCAGAACCAGAAAGCTTATATAAACCCCAGCTAATTAAAGCTCTGAATGTGAAAAAAAACAAAACATGGAAATTATATCATCAATCAGGCCTTCTAGCATATAGATCTGCAGCACTGATTGCTCTTACTTAAAAAATAAAGCATTCTGACAATGTCAGTAACTGTCAGTAACTTAGAAAATGAATTGGGATCACATTATATTATTGATCCCATTAGATATTCAGTTATTCTCTCGTCAGTGGTTCCTCAGTCAAATAACGAAAATATATATTTTTTAATCTAATTATGCTCCAGAGAGAGCATAGTGATTATGATTCCTGAAAGTTTCTTTCAGCTCTAGAATACCGGAAATTAGCTTAAATGTTTTACCTGTCATGTCTGCCTGCATTTAGAACATACGACATCCTGCGCTGAGAGTTCGGGGAGCCCATCATATGAGTCTTGGACTTAAGCAGGTGCTTGTACTTGGGATTGTGTTTCAACCAGCGGAGCAGGGCCTCACAGGCGTCATGACGCATACCAGTGTTGGTCAGGCTTACTGCCAGAGCCAGGAGGGCTGATATGTTATTTGGGTGGAGCTCCAAACACCTGGACAGAGACAGATACAAACGTGCAAGAAGAGATGTTTAAATGTGTGTTTTCAAAGAGAAATGTAGATATGACAAACATTAATTGGGACCAGCTGAAGCAGAGGAACATCAGGAATGGATGAACTGCACCTCTTTCACCCTGCATCCTCAACAGAGGAGCAGGTTTTCATGCTGCCCACACCTGCTGGATTTGACTTAACTTTGCATTTATGCAAACTTATATTTAGTGATGTTATAGTAGATATGCTGTGATTACTGTAGTGAAAGCAGGACACAACAGAGTTGGGTGAAGGATTTGGATTAGTTAAGAGGTGACAGGCCAAAATAAGATTTGGGATTAATCAACGTTCAAGTTTGATCTGCTGCAGATAATCAGCCAACTTCCTTAAAACCATCAAAATCCCAGACCAACTAAATTATTTCAGCCTCCTGCTGGGAAGTGTTCTTGGCTAAGCTTGCAGAAATGCTTGTGTACAATGTTCAAAATTCAGAGAACACTTACAGGAATGTATCTTAGAAAAAAAACTACCTAGTTTATCTGTATGTATTTAAACTTCCTAAAGTTTGTCTGGGAAAAACTGTGTCTCATGTTCATGTTTTGTTTTGCTGACTCTGCTTGTGTTGTGTAGAGTTGTGAAGAGGCACTTTACTGTCTAAAAGTAAAAGAAAGAGAAAAGCTATTACAGACACTATGTTTTTTGTAATTAGTTTCAAACGGGGAACATGATGGCTGCCAGTTGATACAAAAACAGTGTAGCAGAGACAGGATTAATGCCAGCAAAAAATCTAATCTCCCTTCAGACCAAACTACTCCTCACAGATGGAGTGATTACATAATGTAGTAATAAGCCAACAAACAGCCTGAGATTTAAAAGATAATCATACTAGGTAAGAAAGAAAAATCAATCATAGATCTGTTTCTTATCAGTCAATCTGATAAGAATCAGAAATTATTTTAAAGCCTGTTAAAAAATTTTTTTTTATGAAACACAACGATTATTTATCTTAGAAAGCATTTCTACTTGACTTATCAGTGTTCACACTCTGGGAAAGGTGTAATTTCCTCTACTGTAATGAATGAAACTGGGCCACCTCCCATTGAGGTCTCCAGTCAGAGCCCTGACTCTTGCAATCACCATCCATGCAGGGTTCCTCTATTTTAAGAAAAAGGAAAAAATTACATCAATTTTTTTTCCAATAGCTGGTTGATGGCAATTTAGTAACCAACTAGCAGAGGCCTGGGGCTACTCCCCCATGTGCAGCAACTTGCTCAAGTATTCATAGCTGTTTCATTCTTACTGTTTATCAAGTCACAACCACATCTTTCAGGGTATCAATTGGTACTTTATTTAACAAAGCAATGCAACATGGAATATAATTGTAAATAATGTTGAAACTTATGCAACTAATTTATTAATTTTATTCAAATAATATGCAGTTCTACTCACTGCTTTACTTTGATACCCCTAAACAAAATTTAACTAATTCTGCTCAGGAGTCTGCCAATTGGTAAATAGAGTGCATGCAGTTGTAGTTCAATCTCAGTATAAACAAAACTGTGCTGTAAATTCCCAAGAAGTTTGTTAGAGGACACTGTTAAATTGTACAGTATAATGAAGTCCATAGAACACAACCAGCAAGGAAGAAGGTATCCAGAGTCCAGGAAACTCAGCAATTTCATATCCAAAATTTAAAGAGTTAAGTACTACTAACTCTACAGCTCTGACATTTAGGACCTATGTGTAAAATTCTATCTGTAAACATAGAACAACGCTTTCCCCTGAACACAAAAAAACCCTAAAAATATGGTGGTGGTGGTGGCTAACCTGGCAGTAGCCAGATTGATGTGTAGAACTGAGTTGAGTTCTATGTTATCAATCTGGGATAGCTGTTGTACAGTCTGTCCATGAACAGGAGGGACGTTCAGTACAATACTTTAAGTTGATTGGAAGAGGTGTCAGCGAGTACCCGCCTTCCATAATACGCTTTCAGCCAATCGTAGCAGTGAATCGTGACGTTTCAGACTTAATAGCTTCCGCAAGTTAGTTGTCCACCAACGGACATACAAACACAGGCTATGTCTGAAAGTCCACCCTAACCCCTAAATCCCTCAATCACAATATAGAACGGGGACTATATAGTGGACTTTATAGTGAACTCAGTTAACTGACTGTTCAGACAGATGATCACTGCTTTTTGCTCACTGTTGGTCACATAACTCCGCCTCCACTGTGCTGTGCCTGCGCCATCTTTATTAGTTGATGCTTTCAGGTAGCGATAGCAGATGGCGACAGCGGGCCACTGTGACAATAAATCCCATAATGCTTTGTGAGGAGAGCACTCCGCGCAAAGCATTCCGGAGTATATATTTGCTTGTCTAGTGACCATGGATGATCAGTACTTTTCAAGATGCATTTTGGGAAACTTTGAGTCCAATACTTTTTCCTCAACTAGACGTTCGCACACTCATCTAAAATAGCGTAACCACCATATAGTGCCCTATATAGGGATTAAAACGGACAGTTGGACACAGCCACAGACATCTTTCCCATCTACAAATGCACAAAGTGCTTCTCTTTTCACCTTTTTTAAATGAGAAATTGTCGCTATTTAAGCTAAAATCGA
Organism: Cyprinodon variegatus; assembly: GCF_000732505.1. Lineage (NCBI taxonomy): Eukaryota > Metazoa > Chordata > Actinopteri > Cyprinodontiformes > Cyprinodontidae > Cyprinodon > Cyprinodon variegatus. The sequence goes on from NW_015151047.1 coordinate 13,562, forward strand.
GTCACTTGCAGTATTGACAGGTGAGTCCTCCAGCGTTGCCATGTTTGCAATGCAAAGGCAAGGCCATTCCGACTGTCGTCATTTTTACATGTCCCAGCCAAAAAACACTGCTGGCATGTCATTGTTCTGACCCTGACTGAGATGGGCATATTAGCGGGTGTTTTTCAAGATGGATTTGTTGTGGGAATAAAAATTTTTGATCTTGTGATAATCCAACTGGCAGCGCAAGGTTAGGTGGTGGCATCATGCTACAGGAATGCTTTAATTCAGAGTAGTTGGGGAAGTAGTCAGAATGGATAGGACATTAGATGAAACGAAATGCAGGGAAAACATGATAGAAACATCAATGAAAGCTAAAACAACTTATAAAGTCAGCGATTCACCTGATTTGTTCATTTCCTTTTAATGGCCCAGTTAATCTGTAAACCAAATTAATTTGATCATCTTTGGCAAAACTTAAAAAATTGATCGCTTCTCACAGATATGCTTCTTTCAATCCAGCTAACCATGACGTAATTTTCAATGATTAAATTTGCATATTTTTTGTTTCTAGATGTGCAAGTTCAATAGTAATATTGCTGAAAAGACTTTTTATAACTCCAGTAATAGGTGATTCAATGATAAAATTGTGAATGCAAGCAGTTTCCTTATTTGCAAAATATAAAACCATATTTTTTTTTCCGTTGCGTATGTCGACTACTTAAAGTATCAACAAAACACTATGAGCTTGTGTTTAAAATAGACAACGTTGAAGGGACATGAATCCCTTTTCTCTATGTATGTGTGAATGGATTTATTTTGTTTGTTACTTAGGTTGCTTGTGTAACTTGCTGTCAGAAAGTAAATATAATCTTCTTGTAGAATATAAAATCAGGCTCTTTGAAATCTGAACTGAACTCAGATGTTTCTCATTACCTTTGCAGGGAGACGATTGCAGCCTGCTCATTTTCATTTTCAGCCTGTGTGGTCCCCAACACCTGCCACGCCTGCAGGGAAGAGGAGAATACAGATATCACGAAATAGCGGGATGGAAACACCACAGCCTCTCAGGGCGTTCAAACACAGAAGGAATAAATAACAGATCTGTTATATAGCAAAACCTATCCTGCTGCTTCAGATTGACTGGCCCAGATGTTTTTGCAGTGCATATTAATGAATAAAGCAGAATTCTCATCTCATTTTAAAGGAGTTGTAAACTGTATCTTTTTGTGCTCCCATTTTTTACCCATATTAATTCATATATATCATATAATTGTTAAAAATCCTGATTTGGCAAGTGTGCAGGATTCAATCAAAACAGCTGTGTAAAATAATTGCTTTACAGGTAGTGAAAGCAATTACACAAACACCGGTGATTTAGCATGTCAAACACAGAAATCATTCATCCTACCTTAATATTAGGTACCGTATGTTGAATTTCCCAGCAAGGCTGTTTTTTTTTTGTTTTTTTTTTGTCTAACATGTTTTAACCTTAACACAAAACAACCCTGGTCTTGACATATTTAGAGTTTTTTTAAAAATGCTTTTCAGATCTATGAAACATCAGAATTGAATAGTTCCTATTTATTCTTTAGATTGCCATTTCATTTTTTTTGTTTTTTTTTTTTTAGGTTTTGGCCTGTTTTGCTAATGGAGCTCTGGGAATCGATGTCCCAGAGCTACATGATAGTCTAACAGATTTGCTTCCCCAAACAGACCATTGTGGTTTTTGTCATAAGGTGCTCAGTGCTGCTTGGTGCTCATATATGAAACTTTCATGAAAATGATTTAAGGAGTAAAATCGTACTGACAGAGACAGAAAGGGAGGTGAGAAAGACAGAGGGGATAAGCACATGAAAAGAGAAAAACAAAAAGGAAATGGCAAAGGCAACACACCTATATGAGACAAGAGGGACAGAAATTAGGTGAAACCCATCAGAGAAGGGCAGATGAGAGCACCCCAAAGGGACCCAGTCCCAAAGGTCTGAGGTCCCATTGGGGCAAGCCATTGTCAGCTGGTCACTACCAAGGTGGATCCAGATGAGAGTCCAGGGGTTTCAGTACATCCTCTGCCAGGGGAGCACGGCACCAAGTACCAGGAGTAGACCACAAGCCCACACCCGCCCCCATTCCATCATCAAAACCCAACCCCAGCTCCAATGCCCTGCCCTCCACCCAAGATAGTCAGTCCCTGGAAAAAGAGGGGCCAGAGACGGGGCACAGAGGTGATAGAGCACAGCCCACCAACCCCCATACAGGTGTTGCATGCAACAACAGAACGAACGTTGCAGACATTCCTCATACAAAGGGACTGGAATAACCAATCTCAGCAAAGGGTCTGAGCAGGTTGCCTGACAGGCCAATCCCGACCCCCATCTCCAACCCCTTCGAGGCCTCCCGTGGGGAAGTGAGGAGCTCAAAGCTCCCTCACCAGGTAGAAGCATCCCCACCAAGAGGTGGCCATAGGGGACCAGAGCCAATCCTGGATCCGCACCATCTCCAGTAATGTCTGATCCCAGGCTGCCACATCCCCCCACCTCCTTCTTATATTTAATCACAACTTGTCAGGATGATCCTTTTTCAATTGGAAGTCGATGATTGCTGTTTTTAAGGCCTGGGAGAAAACACCTGCATGTAACTGCATGAAATGCAGCTGTTGGTGAGGGAATGAATGATGAGATCAAAAAGATCTGCTTTAAATTACTACTAGAAAAGCATTTTGAGAGCGCAGACCTAAACCAAGCAGCAAATTGGCCCAAATTTTGACTTACACCTAGAGCAAAAACTCCCACATAATCTGGATTGTTACCAAATTAATTGTTCCTTGGCATGAGGGACACCACTGATGAAAATGTCATAAAAAATTTTTACTTTTGAAGTTATCTTGTACACAGACAGGTAGACAAACACACACACACAAGCTCTCCTAAAAATATAACCTATTTGGCAGAGGTAAATATTTATTAATTCATGACACTTGCCAAATACTACAACATCAGCAGCAGCTTAAAGTTCTATTGACGAAGCAGATTTACATCAGGTATTTGTATCAGTAGAAATGCATTTTGGAAAGATGGGATTAACAGATGCTGCTAACCAATGCTGTGCACTCAGGGTCAATATACTAATAACCAAACATAAGGACTGAGTGTATCTTTCGAATCAAAACAGACCTTATACAAACCTTAAAAAAGCTGTGGTTAAAATATATAAAATAAAGTTCTGTCTTTTTTTTCCAATTTTGTTTTTATTGGGGACATCAAGGCTGTTGGTCTGGACTTGAAATTGATGTACAGACTACCTTTCTATTTTTCTGAATTTTCCCTATAACGTTCACAAATTCACTGCAGATCCTGTTAGAGTTTAGTTCAGAGGCTGTAGATGCAGGAGGGTTTGTTAACCTGTCAACTCTGGAAAACAGAGCTTGAACATTATCGATGCATGTTGATCTCAGAAAAGAAGAAAAGAAAGACTCCCTTGCAATCTTTAACTGTAAGTTAAATCTATGAGGTATTTTTTTTATAGATGGAGTGCAGTCTTTCAACACCTTGTTTTTTCTTCTACACTCTTTTTTTTTAAACTATTGATCAGTGGAGCATTTTATTTATGGAGATTTTTCTCTTACCAAAGACAACCTTTACAGAAGCAATGGAATCAACGATGTTTTAGAGTGGACGTCCCCTAGAGTTGCTCATCTACTGGGTAATACGACAAAATGGAAGAGTAAATTTTAGATTCATTTGAACTGTCAATTTGAAGCATCTTCTTTTAACTTCCCTTTTGCTAATGGAGTCAATTTAAATAATAGTCTCAAAGACAAAGAGAAGAGACATCAGATGCAAAGAACTTGGACATATTTAGACTTCTACTGATGATCAATGTCCCTATTTGTGTTTGTTCATGTATATCACATAGGTCTTTTGCCTGTATGTTATGTGGGTTGTAAACATGGATGAAGAAGTCATCCACAATGTTATAAAAGTATTGGTCAACACATATCACAGATATCAAAATTAAAAAAATGAAATTAAAAAAAAATTACTTTAGGTTTTGAAGGCCTCTAGAAATCCATTTGAATGGTTCAAAATGGATGCTTTACCTATAAAGCCAGACTGAGCGGATGAATAAAGATATCAAACTGGGTTAGAGTTGGCGACATTTTGGCAAATACTGGTTTATTGCCAGGGGGTGGGGCTATGTGGAGAAAATGGGATGTTTGGGTGTGTATTTGTGGATTCCGGTCTTATCAAGGTTTTTCATGTTTTCAGCATAATACAGGAAAAGGGATTGGAGAGGGTGGTCAGTGTCTGGGTGGTCCTTTATAGGGGCCAAGGGGTGTATTGGGAAATTCCACTTATTGTATTGATGTAGAAGTAATGATTTATTCTAACAACGTAAACTACAATTTTAGAGTTTACAGGTAGCATAAGTGTTCAATTTAAATGCTAAATGATTATTGGGGGAAAATTAAGCATAAACTTAAACCTGCCAGAATGAAATGTGTTGGGATCTGGAGATCTGCCACCTTTCTCCAGCAGAGGGCGTCCCTGGGTCTCCTGAACTGAAGCCACCAGCACACCTGCGGCTGATCATCTCATCAGGAGACCAGCTGAAGTCAAGCCCTGCCGCTGCTAAACCCTCTGCTGAACCCTCAGTCTCTGGACCCTTCTGGTTCCCTCTCTCCAACGCTCAGTCTGAACCACCATCAGGTACAGATCAGTTACAAGTTCTGTCAAGACTCCTCTGTTACTTGGCTAATCAAACTGTCCCTCTCTGCAGAGAGCCCCGTTCCAGTATCAGTGCAAATAACTTTATTGTGTGAATCTCTCAATAAACAGTTGTTAACTTTTACTCTGTCTCCGAGGTGTTCTGCATGTGGGTTAAATCAGTTAGACCCGTCATGACAAAATGCTTAAACATTGTGTTGAAATTTAAAACAAAATAAAAGCAGATTAAAGAAGTGCAGAAGATGGTTTGCATTTCAGGAACTTGTAAATACATTTGCATGCAGTAGCTAATCTTCTTATAGAAAGAAAATATTTTGGTATTACAGCTGTACACATGAATTGCTGTGTTGGCAGTTTTTACACATGCTGAACGTTTGTGATATAGAGGAATAAATTCAGGCAAATTAATCAGCCAGAAACCGTTAGAGCACAGTCAGGTTTGGCTTCCAACTCAGTGAAAAATAGGATAATAGATTCTTAGGCAAATTTCCTGGGATGTAATCTTATTTAGCTTAAAGAGAAACAGGGTTTTTA
>NW_015151047.1:19521-25239 GCF_000732505.1 Cyprinodon variegatus
TTTTTTTCAGGGCTGGAAAACATTCATTCAGTCATTCATCCATACACACTCACACTGATGGTGGCAAACTACATTGTAGCTGCCCTGGGGCTCAATAACAGAAGCATGGCTGCCGTACACAGGGGCCACTGGGCCCTCTGACCACCATCAGGTTTATAAAGATAAACTTGAGAATGGAAAATGTTTTTCCTAATCACTTTTTCCATAGGAATCTAATAATCTAAATCTAATCATAATTGATTTTCATATTCTTTTAAATAATCTTTTAAATCATAACTTAATTTCAACAATTTACACATTAATGATTCAAATCAGTGACTCGAAATTTGAAATGGCTAATTTTCTGACCTTTATATTTGAATTTTTTTTTACAAACTTTTAGCCAGGTTGAACTAGACTATTGCTTTTTAATCTGGGTCTAAAATATCAGCAAAAAAAAAAAAAAAACAATCCTCAAACAGTGTATTTTCATGAGTAGGTTTCAAAACATTGCACCAAAACTCACAGAAAAGATATGGTCAAATGTAAATAAACTAGAGATTAGCATCTGGAAAAGTATGAATTTGTAATTAAACATCTGTACGAAACCTTGATTTTACAATTAGGTATTACTTTGCAGTTGATCTATCTCATAAGATCCTTACACAAAAGATTTAGGTTTGAATCTAATCAAACTAAAATAGTTAAAAGGGAATGAACACTAAAGGACTAACTACTGTGAATGATTTTGATCTAATTCAAAACTAAACAGAAGTAAACTTAAACTGTGACTGTCTGTGAGTATGTGAGTATGAGGTCAGCACTGTGTGTCATAGTCATAACTTAAATCCAGAAGGTGCTTTTTAGGAGATTGCTTGTCTCTATTGTGTGTGTAGGTACTGGCACACTCATTGACCTGTTCTAAAGCTAAGCTCTGATGATGCTGTTTTTCTTCATTCTTTGAGACGATGGGTGAAATTATTTTTGAATGATTCACGGTGGAACAATAAGCCTCTAAGCACCCCAGGAGGAATTTAGGGATCGTATTAGTTCCATACACCACAGGATTATCCTCTCCTTGGTATAACTGGCACATTTCTGTATTTTCCAAGGGACTCTGAAAGCACTTATGTGGCGGCTTTGCTCTTTGAGCTTGCAAAGAGGTCACTTCTTTAGAAAAGGGGAAGATTTGAAAAAACAACAACCTATGAATGAGCTATTATTCAGCTCACTGGGAAAATGAATACTCACATGAAGAGCAAGTTGAGTATTTTTGCTACATTAAACTCTCTTGCTACAGGCAATCAGCATCAAGCCCCGTGGGTTCTGCCTGCTAAATCAGCTTCACGCAGCCTGTGGTCAGACAGGCATTCTTGCTCTGTGGCTTCTCTCTACATGAGGTGGAGTAAGTGGGGTTGGACTTTGATTAAGGTTTGCAGCTGATCCAGTTTAGTTTAGAGGTGCTGAGCTGAAGCTTTACCGGCAATCACTACAATAGATGTTCCATCCTTTCCTCCAAATTAAATGTATGTTTTAATATGAACATTGCCATGGTTACTTAAAGTAGTCAGATAGGGCCAAGAGCAAAGAGAACACAAACCAAGGTGTGTGTGTGTTACCCTCTGAGCAGGCGTTCATGCTAAATGAATTCACCTCTGAATCATGAGGGTCCTGCAAGACGGCTGCTTCCAGCAAAAGCACAGCGTTTTGCAAGTCTCCCTCCCGAGATTTCTTCAGTCCCTCTTCAAACGCATTTGGCAGCTCCTTATAAGGATTATCCGTGTGGAAGTAGTAACCCTGTCAGCAAAGAAATAAAAACAACAAAAACAGGGGCAGAGGCAATGTCAGTTATTCTCCTTCACATAAAAGCACACCATTGCAAACATCTTGAGCTGCTGATTTTTTAAGCAAAGCTCTGACAAGAGGTATTGATTCCCCTCCTCCCTTTTTGCTTCACATAAAACCTGTGCAGAACTCCACTGGGTTTGGCTGTTCTCTTTAAATGTTAAACTTTGCATTTTTTAACTTGGATGGCCCTGGTCTATTGCAGGCGTTTGAGCTTGATGACTTTAAAAAAAACTACTTTGTCTATATAATCTGAATGTATGCTGTGAATCAGAAACCCCACAAGACTGATCTTATGGGGTTTGCTTATATCAGAAGGTCAGCTCATGGTTGAATGGTTCAGGGTTATTCTGATGTAAAGTAGACGCTATTTAATGCACTTTAATGCACAAATTTTGTATTCAGAAGAGCTCAAGATTATATAACACCTAGGTTGTATAATTATATTCAAGAAGACAGAGCTTTTGGTTGAAGATTGTTACCTAGACATTTTTGCTTCATTCATGCCTTTTGTGTTTTAGTGCTGGTTTGAGCAAATTCTTAAAAACTGGGCCAAAAATATTCACAATCTGTATAAATAAACCTATATAAATGTGGTAATTCATATTAAACTGTAAATTGAAATGTAGTGCTAAACCTGTGCTAATATGGATAAGAAAATAATTAAAACACTTTTCAAATAAACAAAAACGTTAAATCAGGTAACCTGAACATAAGACCAGTCTACCTGTCTGTAGCAGCTTTGGTCCAAACAAATAACTTAGGTTAAAAAAGGCTGTAAATAAATGACTCTGTTAGCACACAGAATCATGAAATTGTTTGATGAAATTCATAAATTGTTTACTGAATAATAAAATTAAAATTAGCTATATATAGACTTGGAATTGGTGAACCTAAATTTGGTTCTTTTGTCCCTCAGTAGGTTTGTGAATGAAATTAAAATCTTACGCAGCTTTAAATAAATCTGTTTACACTAGGTATGGTACGACTTATTCAGTTTTCATATAGCTCCAATTCACAATAGGTTCTCTAAATTAATTTATAAGCATGTCAGTTCGACCCAGGTTATTATACAAAGTAGCTAAATTGAGTTTATAATTTCAAATTGTAAACTACGATCTATCCAAGGAAGGCCAAGAGATAATTGTAATAACCTATGCGGAATAGTTTTCTTCTAGAAAGCATGTGGCTACAATGGAAAGGAATGACGCCCCTTTTTACAAGAAAATTGCACTTTATCTTCATATTAGAGCCATCTGGAAAAAAAAAAAGTCCTGTGCACAGTTGGTAAAACTGACCTTCTCATGGGGTGATACAGATGAGGGTATTTGCGCCTGCTCATTTTCTGTCAGCCAGTTTCGTCGTGCAAGCTCTTCCCACTCTGCCTGCATTTTGTCCCAGAACTCCGTATCTGACTGCGAACGTCACAGAGAGGACACAATGCAGGATTGAGGTTCGACAGATGGACGTAGATTAAAAAGTGAAAGCAGAGAAGGAATACTTATCATGGTCTGAGGCAAAGGCTGCTGTTAGGGATACTCTAATGAATTAAATATTAAAACAAAAATCTTAATAACATTGACTAATAAAACAAAATTATAGTACGTAAAATATTTATACTATGTTAATTGCTAATGCTAAGCATGCCAGCCCCATACCTTTGCAGTCTCTATCAGATTGACATTTCAAAAGTTATTTGCTGACATTTAATTAACTGACCAAGAAGCTGAGGTTCATTCTGGATGGGCAAGCTGCCAGTTTAAGATGCCTCCTGCAATTATTTTTGGCTGGAAAGCAAGCGCTGGACCTTTGAGATAGGGTTAACAGGCTTTTTTAATGAATCATTATCTTGCAATAACTTAATTTTAAACTTCAATATGGGACATTGGTGAATAGTTATTACGGTAGTTATAATTAGCAATTTGCTATAAACATCAGAAAAGGAAAGCTGTCCTTTTATCTTAAGTGCTTTTTATATAAATCTAATACTAATTTAGTACACATAAAGTTTTGCATAAAATGCATTATGCAAATTAGAATCTAATCATTCTTATGGCATTAAAACACCCTCTACAGTGAACACTATCCGTAGACCAAAACAAGATCAACATTTATCTCTACCTCTACCACTTTCTTAAAACATCATACATTTGTTGTTAATGTTTTTAATCTACATTCTGATGCCTGTATTAATAGTGCAGCTTTTAACATTTCATTAGTAACAGTGTCTTGGGCCTGTGTTTGTAGTGTTAGTTCATCATTTCATCAATTTCAGACAGTTAAATGTTTATGTTGTGAAAGTATTTGGTATGACTGAGTCTCTCCCTCATATCGCATCATATGAAGACAGTAAATTACTCAGACGTTTAAAATGGAGAGAATATGCGGGAAGGTTTTTATTATAACCATAGTTCTCAATATTGTTGTGATGTGTCATTTTCGACACGGGTGCTGGCAGTTTAATTATGGGAAACAGAGTACAAATGTAGGGCGATCATATAAATCCTATGTATTGCTTGAAGGAGCCCGTAGCTCTGAATTCTAATCTCAGCTACTCTAAAACAGCTTCCATCCAATAAACATGTCAATGCTGGTTGGAAATTAATTGGCAAAGCTAGTCACTCACTTTTGAAAAAAACAAAAGTGCTCCTGAATTTGCTTAGTGGGTCTTGGGCCATGTTTACATAGTGTGTCTTATGCTTGGATCTATTTTTTTGGTTAAAATACATTTTGTATACAGTTTGTTTATATGGCACCAATTCACAATACGTCATCTCAAGGCACTTTACAGTTCAACCAGATCACACAGTCAAATTGATTCAAAGTTTTCTATCTAGGAAAACCAGTTGATTGCATCGACTCATTGACTTTAAGGCAATCCTTCACACAAAAAATATTGTTGCGAAAGTGGAGAGGAAAAACTCCCTTTTAACAGGAGGGACCCTCCAGCAGAACCAGGCCACCATTGCATCACAGTCTGAATGGTTCTGGACGTCAGAGCGGCCCGCATGTGTAGACGGAAGACGTAGATGGCACAAAAAAGTAAATTGCTTGTGGAAGTAAAAACAAATGCCTATCTCTCTATTATTATCAAGCATGACTACATCAAATTAACATTAAAAAATACAGAACACAACTATAAACAGACACATTTTGTGGAGAACTGACAGCTACTTCTTTTGTGGAAAACTATTTAAATGTACAAATAAATTAAATCCAGACTGTGAAGCTTGGCAACTATCAAGATTAGTACCACATATGGAAGCAATACAATAAAAAATGTCTTGGCAGGTGAAAAGATTGGAATTGGGCCATTTAAAGTCCAACAATGGTGTTTTTTAAAAATATAAATATAAAAAATATAACCGCGTGTGTCTGGGGGACAGTGATTCGACAACATGTTATGAATGCTGGCGTACCATAACGAATAAATTATGAACAATTTAGTTGTTGCCTTCAACTCGTTGCCCAAAGGAAGACGTTACTTGGATATAAAAAAAATGAATATCTTCAGAACAGCTCCAAATGACACAAAACTCATATGGGTGAGTAGAACATGATGTAATAACATAAAATCAAAGGGCCAATGTAAAAAAAACAGTGTTCCCCTTTAAGGCCCTCTTTTACAAGTGATTATGAAAACTCTCCATCATCTAAAACACTATGAAAATGGCTCTAGATCATATATGAGCAAAAGAGCAAAAATAAGAGTTCAGAGTTAGTCTGTTAGACAGTGTGCAGCTGTTTACAATAAGATATAATCTACTATGTTCCTTCTTGTAAACAGCTTCACAGTTGTGTCTGCAGTCCTTGACAACAGATTGGACTGGAGACACCACTGTGTAGCTTTCTATGAGACATGACATAGCAGTATGCTCCTGTTGAGAGAGCTTA
>NW_015151047.1:25659-48155 GCF_000732505.1 Cyprinodon variegatus
CTGCCTACAGTTAACATCTATAATTACTAACATTAGTATACATAAATACTTAATTAACTAAACAGGAGGTAATCAAAGCATGTTATGATTTTTTAAACTGCAGAGCTGTAGGTTGTAGATACCTGCTCTAAAGCCAGAGAATATACCCTTGATGCTCCCCAGAAGATGTCTATCATTCCAAGATCCGAGCAAGATCTTAAATTGGACTATATTCATCTACAACCTGGAGCTTTAGTCAATTTGTTATTATATTTACATCATACAAATTCAAAATATTTGACTCAAACAGATTTGTCACTGTCTATAAATGCCAATAAAGGGAGTGATGAAGAACTTTGCTTCTTTGACATTTAATCAACTCTGATGTAATTCCGACTTCTGCAGCATAACACAATTCATTATTCACAGTCTTTCCCCATCTAAATCCTTTTTCCAAACCAAAAATATGTTGCACCTGGGCTAATATCTGAGGCACAATTTGTGAAATTTTGTTTTAACTTAAAATAGAGTTCCAGAAAGCACATCTAATTAAGAATATCAGGAAGGTAGGTGTAGACAGTTGCATGTAAAGTATGTTCTTTATTCTCTAGCATGCCTTCAAATTTGTATTTCCTTGTTTGAAAAACACATGTCAAGATTGACTGTCCAGAGTTTTGACCACGGTCCAAATGACCACTGTGTGCAAACAAATTCAAACAAACACTATTTCAAACCATGTACAAATACATGCAACAATACGACAACAGTTATTAGTGTAACATTGTGGATATTTTTACCTGCAGTTTTTTTCCTTTACTTTTATTTGTACTATATACAGTATATATGCATAATTCCATCACATCCATTATATTTGCATCACTAAGCATCCCGAATCAATAAAATAAAAAGCTTTGTTCCAAAACATATGAGCCTTTTCACCACCTGCATTACTTTGGGACATGAAATAGAATCTACTTTTCAGCAAAGCCAGCAATTATATATTATAATTATTTTTACACAGCTGTTAGACAAGCACAAAGAAACAGCGTCAAAAGGCAGCTTTCCAAAAAAAAAAAAAAAACACACAGCAAGGATACGTTAATATAGAAAGCACAGCAGTTTATTTATACCCTGCTGGCTTAAGTAGGAAGCTTTTTGACACCATAACTGTTTAAAAACGTTTTAAGGGACATCATTTTATGATAAACAAACAACTTTTATTCATAAGGGTAAAAATATTAAAGTTGTTGTAACTCACTACTTGGAAAACATCTCAATTTGGAATTTTTTTATGATTTCTGAAAAATCATTTCACAAGCGTTATTTTGGATTTATCAACATACAGTAATGCCAGACAGCCTCAAAGCTGAATGTCCAAAATTTTTGTTTGTCAATTTCTGTAACAATTCAATGAATTTGTTGATCCAAAAAAGGACTTGGATGGAGATGATTTTTTTCCATTTTATGCCCAAGGAGCTTATTTTTTTCTGTAAGGCAACATCTAATTATTTACTGGTGACACAGCAGCCTCCTGATAGAAAAAAAAGCCCTTTTCATCTCTAGCACAGAGCTGGCCTGGCCTTTTAATGTTAATGAGTTACCCACTGCTATGCTGCATAGGGCCAGTCCTTGGTCATTTGGAGAGGAATAAAAACATATTTCTAAGCAAAGCACTACAGAGCCATAAGAGCAGTGCATAAGAGTGCTGTCTTTGGACATGTCTTTTATTGAGCTAACACCTCTGTGCACCAGACTGAGCTGGGAATTAATACATCAATCAAAACTTCAATCAACGTCTGATCTTTCAGTTTCAAACACTTGGAGCCCATCACTAAATATAAATCATTAAAATATCAGTAGAAACATGCATAAAACAGATGTGTAATTTTAAGAAAGATTTCAGGCTGAGATGAAACTAAAATGTTTATACTGATCATTGCATTTATATATTTTTTCTGGTTGAAAGACCCATGCATTGATTTATCTCTTGAAATTGCCAAGCTCATTGTTTAAATATAATTTATTTAAAACCTGAATATTCCAGGTGTGTGAATATATTTGAGCTTAACCTTTTTTTTTATCTTCTATGAATGGAGATTGCATTGATTTCCCCACGGCATGTACAGGTTTTTTAGCTTCCTTCCATAGAATCACGATGTTTGTCCTTAGGTCAGGGTGTGGGCGGGCATGGTTGCTTGTCCTGTATGTCCCTCTGAGGGCTGGCCTAATTGCTCATCTCATTCACCTGCCTAACTCTGACTGGTTTCAAATTACTACTCATCTAAACCACCTGCTCCTGCTTCTTTATATACGGCTCAGTTCAGTCATTGCTGGTTACTGTTTTAGATGCTCTAGTTCATGTTTTCGTTCTAGGGAGCCAGTGATTTTTTAGCGTTTCGTAGTGTTCTTGATGTCCTGACCTGTTCTGCCTCTCAACCACTGAGCTTGCTTCTTCAATCTGAACGTTCTGCCTGAGCTCTGGAACCCTGGACATGCCTATTCCTGTTCTGATTGGTTTCCCTAATCGGGCTACGGACTCCTGTACAACTGAGCCTTCCTGTTCTGATCTGTTTCCCTGACCTGGCTCAGACTCCCACTTGCCCTTCCGGACTGCAGTATTGGAGACACTCTGGGCGGTGCCTGCCACAAGTAGTTGGCAGCCCTCCAGCTGGATCCTACTGCGTTCAATGGAGATGGACTGAACTGATTTCATTGTGTGGTTGTAACCTGTTTGTAGCTGTGGATTAATAATGTTAATAATAATGGTAATATTTACCTTTCCCTGAAAACTGAAGCATTGTGCCCTCACACAATTACTGTTTTCCATTCACCTTTCAGTGGTGTCACATCAAATTCCCAGTGTTTGTTGGTAACGTTTCATTTTTGGATTAAGTGAAATTCATTTTGATTTGACTGTTACCAAAGACCACCATCACACACATTTTTGTTGTATCACGTAGGCTACTAATCTAATGGACATCCCCTCAGCGCACCGCAGCAGCTGAGCTGATAAACTGAATTACCAAAACTCTACCTCAAGGACTAATTTCAGCTCTATTATGTATTCTTTCATGTATTCTATGTTTATTCCAGTAGCTTGAAGTGTTTGCGTAGTTTGTTAAACATAAAAATTATCATGTGATAGGTATTATTAGGTTGAATAAAGGACCTCTTTTGTTTTAATTGTGGTTACATGGGATTACTGTATGTATGCAGCAGTAATCGGTTGTCTATAAGAGCAAAAGTCTAATTCTTTTAAGTTATCAACTTGACTAGACAGAGAGACATATTTTCCATGTGACGAATGATTAATTAACTTATGAATGAAAAGTTACTGACATTTGGATTGGATTTTAACAGCCGATCCAAAACGTCCAGCCACAAAGCCGCTAATAACATCTGGTAATGGGGCAAATTGTAAGTTATAATCATTTAACCAAAGACCATTACTTGGTTTTACGCTCAATTTGAATGATATTTTTATTGACTATAACGTCTAGTTCTCGTTATATATATTTATAATCTGCTAGTAAAATTCCAACACAGCACCTTTAGGGTCTATTTGGACAGGTAGTCAACATGTACTTGTCCAAATAGGTTCTCACGCCTACAAAAAATTGTTGATGTGAGAAAACTAAGGTGATAAACATGGATAAAAATAAAGCCCCTCCATGGCACTCTATCTTAAGGAAAACTCAGCAAGTAGGGCTCAGTAAATTATAACATGTGTCTTCTTTTTCTTTAAATTAACACCAGCAGTATTTTCAAAATATAATCCTAAAATGCAGTTTATAAAAGTTTGATGACAGACATAATGGACCAAAATGAACAATAAAAGTAGTGGTGTATCAGATGAGAGACAAATGCACTACCTCCGTTTATGTTTCTTTATAATCTCTTTATAAAATTAATACAAAGCCGAGCTCCATCTTTTGAATTGTTGCCCTTTTCCTTACTTCTCAACAGACTTTTAAGAGTAAAAACATAAAACCTTACTGTTTCTTATCAGTGAAGGCTTTGTAAGATAGAGCTTATACTTCTGAGACTACTTCTTTGTCTACTGGCTCACCAGACTCTAATTTCCTTATGTTCGTCAGTCTCTTCTAATCCAATGCATTAAAATGAAAAGCTTAGTGCTGATTTAATATTCTACAAGCCATTTCCTCCTGAATTTCTAGATGAATCTGAAAGGGCATGAGTATGCACTGCCTTTTAAATTAGAATTACTTTATGTGGTCTTCTAAAACTTACAGCAAAAAACATAGTTAAAACATATATCGACATGCCACAAGAATAATGTTTGGCTGTTGTCCTTTTTTTTTTTTTTTGCATATGAACATTCATGATGTTGTTCCAATCTGCCAGGATGTTGTTTTCCACCCTAATATTGTTCTACTATTGTCATTTTTGACAGTTAAAATATAATACAATCCAGTCTAATTATATCACTTGAAACAGACTCTCACCATCGTCTCTCAGTGTGTTGAGGACTCCTTTATGGCCACAAGGGCTGCAAAAATGTTTGTATGCAGGTTTACCCCTCACTTTCACATATACCAAATTAGAGACAAAAAATGTAGTTGCAATCCTTTTCAGGTTTGATGAACCACTTTTCATGCGGATACAAGGGAATTCAACAAAAAGTCAACTTGTCGACTAGGCTGAGTTTACTAAAATGTAGACAACTTAAAAATTGCTCCCATTCCCCCCTCAGCAGGTGTGGGCTTAAATGGCAGTGTCCAAAACTGGTCTCATATTAGCTTATTCTATGGGCTTAATACAGTTAACAATAAAGCTGGATTTGGCCTAACTGATACAACCAGGACTGTCCCAGCAGCAAGACTTATTGTACTGTACGTAGGTGGGTTAGGATCTTACCAAATAATGTGTGAGAATCTACCATCACTGTCAGCTTAACAGAAGGAATAATATATTCTAAGAGGTAAAATCAATCATTTGACATGTAAAAAGCTGTAAGAGTTGAATAGGCGTGTTTATATTTCTACAGAATTAATAGACTGCTTGTATGGTGAAGATACCAACATCCTCCCCTTATTATAACTGTATAGCTCGATATTTGTTCCTTTGATCTCGAATAAAGAGTGAGACTGGGCAGACTTTGAGTTGGCGCATATTCCTGAAAGATGTCCTGCATTGACAATTTTAAACTTTGTGACAAATACATTTTTAGTTGGGAATTTATTATTAGTAAGTGGCAAACAAAGGGTAACTATCACTTGGGAATCTGTGCTTTTTAAGTTTTCTGAGCTTGGATATTCCATTTATCCATCACATACGTCTCAACAATAAAATAGAGAATTTTGGGAGGTCGGAAATTGGATTACCGTCTTTTGTCTGTTCATTATTAAAGTATTTAAAATCCCCACAACGACTATGCTAACACACTTCATACTGGCAAACTCTTTCCTCAAAACAACCAACTTCACAGCACCAAATTGTCATGTGCACATGGAAAAAGGGAGGTCCAACTGTAGGGATCTGATGTTCTACCCCATGTTTAGTGACAGTTTTAGAAAAGTTGGGAACATAATGTGCACAACAAACACTTAAAAAAATCCCCTGTACAACAAAGTTTACCTGTATTAATGGCCCAGCTTTGTGTGCCATACAGTGAAGAAAATTATACTGCATCTATCAAATGTCTATAACCAACATTAATTAGGAGCCAATGAGCACAAAGGAAATCAGCACTTATGATAGGAACTGAGCTAGCAGCAACGTGTCATACAACCTGCATGACCTGTACTAGAAGCTTCGGTCATGAAAACACATAGTCACCGACATTTCATCAAATGTCTTGATAAGAGAGCCAGTAGCAGACCACGACCTTCAAAGAGACTGTTGGAGCCAGCTGGGGGATTGAGGCTCTTCTGGGAACATGAATCAACCAGAAAAGGTCTCCCCGTCCAAGAGTCTTCAAAAAAATCAGCCATTCCTTGTCAACAATGGTTCAGGGTGATAGAAACACTGGGCTAATTCCTGGTATCTGCACGTAGCGATCCCTTCCATCATAGCTGGTCTCTAGGGATGTCGCTGGAAAATCAGACATACCTAAAGACTACAAACTGCTCCACTTGCCTACCGCCTAGAGATCAGTGTCTAGGCAGTTCACTAAAATCAAAGCACTTCTAGGTTGTGATCCAATACTTAGAGTATTAGTATAGTATATGATCTTTTTCTGCTACCAAGTGGTTATCCTTCATAACATCACAGCTGATCACGGATGTATCATTGAGTTGAAAGGGACAGAGTTGACAAGGACAGCCCGTACAGGAGCTGAAAGCAGTAGGAGGAAGAGGTGGATAAAGAGAAATCCCCCATTTTTCATATCCAGGAGGGATAACATGCTCTCGATCAGCTTGGGACCTGTGCTATCTCCCAGGCCAGAGAGGGAGAAAGGGAGTTACATCATAAAGGCAGCAGTTTGAGTATTGATGTCACAAAGTAGTTCTACTTTCTTTAGTCTAAGGAAATGTAACAGTAAGAGTTAATTGTGCTTCAATGTGGAGGAACCATGAAGGAGGATTGTGACACCAGAAGTCCAGGAATTTAACGATGACAGTAAACTAATCTGTAATGTTAGGTGGAGACTCAAACGCAAGGGGTTGGCAGGAGTTGTTTTTGCCATCAGACCTTGACATGTCCACTTTTTGGCGTCAACAATGTACAGTAAAGGTTTCAAAATAAGTTATTGTGGGACCTAAGTAAGTTCTCTTTTAATCAGCTTCGACAACAGACCAGTTTAAAACGCAGAAAATACACCAAAAAACAACCGCATATCTCAGAAGGTTAACTGGCTGAACTGTAGGTGTGAGTGGAGTGCCCTTGTGGTACACAACAACAACAACAAAAAAAAATGTTGATGAAATACCACTTTTTCAAAATTTAGTTGCTTTTTTTTATTCAGCTTCATTTGTTTTAGGATAAATACGATCTCAAATCAATTAAGCAAACACAATGGTCAAAATAACACTTCATTTTAACAGGATGTAATATTATTACTATCAGTCTAAGTCATTTAAATAAAAACTTATATTTAGATTTAGGTAATGTATTTATACAACGGGATGTACCTTAATCACTAAAAAAATTTGATAATTATCAGAGCAACACAGAGACACACAGGACAAACAACCATTCATGCACACACTCACACTTAAGGACAATTTATAGAAGCCAATTAACCTAACAGTCATGTTTTTGGACTGTGGGAGGAAGCCGGAGTACCCGGAGAGAACCCACGCATGCTCAGGGAGAACATGCAAACTCCATGCAGAAAGACCCCGGGCCGGGAATCGAACCCAGAACCTTCTTGCTGCAAGGCAGCAGTGCTACCCACTGTGCCACTGAGCAGCCCAGTAACATTGTTTATGTCACTAAGAAAAAAATATCTTTTTAATTAATGTATTATTAACGCTTAAGCACCAAAATGACATGATATATTCCTGACAAGGCCATCACACAGATTAGACATATTTCAGCTGCTGAAAATTGAAAAACCATCTTGGCAATTCAAGTTGAATCTCATTAAAAGTTGGCGGAGCAGGTGCCTTGCTTTTGACAGGTGACAGATGGGAACTGTAGTACTGAGCCACACTCAGCTTACTTCAACGGCAGCCTTGGCTCGCTCAAACTCCTCCTCCAGGGATTGATGTCTTGACAGAAGGGCGCTACCCAAGCGCTGCTCCTTCGTTAGACGAGCCTGTCACACACAAACACACACACATTTCATCATATAAACATTTATGCCAAACATAGTCTTTTATACATACTGTACACCTGTACATTTACGTAACACATCACAGCACACACGCAGCCAGAGGAAGAGGCGGGTTGGGAGAGAGTGCAGGGTCAGCCCTTGCTGATTTCTGAAAGCCATGTAAATATCCCTGCCTTGACAAAGCCTCTGACTTGCTTAGGAAGGATAGCAAAACCACTACTGTCAGCAACCACCACCACCATACACCCAGGTCTAAATCTGAGAAACCTGCTTTTCTCAATTTCACCCTTCACCCAAGCCTGGCCCATTTCTTAACACCTGCACATGCAAAAAAAAAAAAAAAAAAAAAAAAAAAGCAGATAAATTCTCTCTGACAAATTTAGATGCAAAGCTTTGTCCTACTTTGAAAATAATAACCATCCAGTTAAGTCCATGCATGTAGTTTGGCATTTTGAGACTGCAGTGTAACTTTCATTATTTTTTTATTACAAATCTGTTCTTGTAAATGGTGTCAAGATAACCTTTTATGTCCCTGTTTAATATAACACAGGATTTACCCGCTATTATCAAAGGTCGCATGTATCCCAGGGCACGTTAACCTATTACCAAGAATTATAATACTTTATATTTGCGGTTATTTCTTGGGAGTTAGGCGAGCTATTACCTGAAGCAATTCCCTACTCTTCTGAATGCCACCATAGAGGACTAATTAAGGTTTTGCCGCTAAATGGGTTATGTAAATAAAGCATATGCATATTTCAAATAGAGCTAAAACAATCAGATTAACTGATTAATGGATAATTAAAACAATAATCAACTAATTAATAGAATATTCATTAACTGGAGTGTACAGACTTTAAAAGATGTCATTTGCTAAAATAACAACCAAGTCAGAGCAGTATTAGGCCAAAAGTCTACTAAAGATATATAAATATGCTGCGTTGAAAAACTTTCATTTCTACAAATATTTACTTTTCAAATCTCTAAACATTCATTTGAAATAGAAAAAAATTTTTGCGTCCAAAATTAATTTAAAATGTGCATTGAAAATAATTGTCTACTAATAGTATCTCCTTTTAGATACTAGCTAGATTAACATAATTGATAGCTGCAGCCCTAATTTTAAGACAAAATCTTGTCACATTTAGTTTCTGGTGCCCTTTGGGATGGTAAAAGTTGTTTAAATACACTGCAGTTGGTATGAAGGAAAAATCCACCCCATAGAGAGATAAAAATATCCCTAAACAAGTTTCCTACGTTTTGTTGCTTGGTCGTATGTAGATAATATTTTCTTAGAAACAGTTCCCACTAACTTTAGAAAATTACACACTTATAAAAATCCACAACAGGTTTTCAAAACCAAATTTTCCAAACTTGGAAGTTTTTAAAAAATTTATCCTTCTAACATCAATGCAAAATATGATTAAAATATTGTTGGCAAACTGATATTTACAACATCTAAGATGTGGCCTATTATAAATCAACAGAGCTGTGCCATCTCTTTTTTATGTGTCTCTTCACATTCCCTTGGATTCACAAAGCAATTTCTTAACTTTACAAAGCAATTTCCTAAAGATATGGGCTTTTTAAGGCAAATCCTAATTTTCATTACTATTCCTAAGTCAAGCTTATTTTATAAAATGGTGCACATTTAGTTTTTTACTTTTTGAACTAAAAGTTGCCTTTAAGAGACCTTGTACCCTTGTGGAAGAGTAATGAAATTAATAATGATTGAGGTATAGTTCAGGTTTAGAGGCTCTGAAGACCAAAGTCTACTGATACAGTAATTACAGTAAAATAACTACATCCGTGGTCATTTTTTGATTCTTGTATATAAATGATCTGACCCATGAGGACAGTGGTTTCCAAAGTGCAGTTACAGGCAGGGCATGATGGAAATAAGCAGAATAAATTACCAAATTTAGGAGGAAAATGGGAAAAAAAATAATTTCATTTTTAAAATTGTAATTTTGTGATTACAATGAGATTTATATTAAACTTTATTGCAATAGGATTTACTGCAGTTGACATTTCTTTGTTCAATTGTTAAAAACATTGGTCACAGGGCCCATCAATAATAGTTCTGTAACCACTACACTGGGACATGGAATGGCTTGCTCCTCAAGTGTATAAAAGAAAACTTAATGGATTTCACTATCTCACTGATGATGATATGCAATGTAAAAACTGTACGAAAAAAAATTTATGCATTTTCTTCATACATTCAAAATGCACAAAGTTTAAATTCAGAAGAAACCCTGGTCTTTGACCATTTTAAAAACCTAGTTTTTTCACTCATCATTATTGTGTAATATATGACTGATGGATCAGGGTGGATTTTTCCTTTGGCTCAAATAATTAAGCAAAACACTTGTCGGAAAAAAAAAATCATGCAAGACAAGTTTCCTCTTTGCATGCATGCTCTTTCCATGTGTTTATGTTTATGTGAGGAGACAAGGTTCAAAAAAAAAAAAATCTATAGTATCTGAACTACAGATAAAACGTGAAAATCCTCAGTAAAATAGATTTCTGTGTTTGTTTGTCAATAGCCTCCTTCCAGTAGCTCCAATCTTCACTTGAAAAAAAAAATCTATTATTCATGAGAGCTGAGAAGGTGATATATGCTTGCTTAGCAGGATCAACACTAATGATCTCAGAGTGAGACACATCTACATAATTTATAGGCTATTTATCTAATAATGGCATCTGGAAATAAGACTCCTTATGTTAACCTTATGTTGAAGTATCAACAAAAAAGGAAGGTGTATTGCATTTGGATATAATAGCACCAGAAAAGAAAAATCTGGATTTACTAAAATAATTCAGTTTTGTATTTTTTAAGATGCTCTGATGCTTTTGTTGTGCTGTAAGTGTGTAATCTTTGTTGTTAAAAGGATACATAGGGAGGCTTACATGTCTTCCACTAATATACTGCCTGTTGAGCTGAAATGGAAGAATTGTAGGTGTTAGGAAAAAAGATGGGTAAACAATGACAGAACATGGAGAGTTTTTAAATAGAAATCTTTAAAACATCATTATGGAATTATTCAATCATTTAATCACTGAATATTTTAAATGTCCAAATGATGATTGGGTATAACAAACTGTTCCACATAAACAGGCACATATTAAGCAAACAGAACTTTACCATCTTCTGCCGTAATATTAAACACTTACTTGTGAAGCAAGGGCTGATTCTGGCTCTGCTTTGGGGTTTGCCTCCAACATGTTCCTATTTGAAGAATCAGGTTGGATTTTACAGTCTAAAGACCTAAAGGAGAAAACATTAACATCAGCATCAACAGGAATATAGTATATTACCACTTATTTTATTTGGTTCCTTTAACTTGATGTGTGTGATCATTTCCACTTATTTGTGATGCTTCTGGTACAATTAAGTTTATCAATTATGAAAAGAAAATCGTTTGTAATCTGCTTTGAACATGAAAGTTTTTATTTTAATTTTTAATAGAATAGTAACAATAAGAAAAATTTGCATTTAACATCACAACATTGCCATATTAAGAGTTGTCTGCTGTGTTCAGATAAGGTGATGTAAACTCTTTATTTCTACATGTAGACTTTTCACGCAGCAGTTGGGGCAAAGAGGCCACGCAGCTTACCAGCAGGGGGTTAGACCCAGCTTTTTTTGCAATGGGAAAGGAACTAGATGCAGTTTGTTAGCGGGTGGACCCGTGTTTTCCAAACCCACATGAACCCGCTTTAGTGTGTGACTAGTAATTAGTCTGCATTGTGCAGATGATGTTTGGCTGCTTAATGATAGGTCTATTCATAAGGTCACCTTTACAGAAACACGGGAAGGATATCTAGATTGAAATCCCCAATGGTTGCTATTACCCCTTTGCCACTTGCTGAAAAACATGTCTAAACCCGGAAACAATTGCCTTTTGGTGGCAGTGGGAATGACTTCTTAACCCATGTCGACCCTTATCAAGCAACTAGTCAAGTGACCTGGCTTAAATTTGCCTTCAAATGGCGATTGGCATACTGTAGGAAGTCAGACCCAAGTTGACCCGCTAATTTATGCGATACCACTGAGCGCAAAGTACGGACATCAGCATATCGTACCAGTTCCTTCTGATATAAAAAGCAAAAATAACTCTGCTTGTACTCGATAAATATGGCGCAGCCCTGGTGAGAAAGATTTGGAAAGATAAAAGAACGAAACAATAGAGAACTTACTACACACTGGCTTTGGTTGAAAAAGTATTGACTTATAAGGATCAATCCCAAGTATTTAATCAATAATGTGTTGCAAAGCATTATATTTCACCTTTCAAATGTACCAATGTTTGATGAACTAAGAACCTGTGAACTTTAAGACTGCACTAAGTTTGTTACCCATGTGAGCAATAGCTTTGGCTTTGAAAGTGACTGTGCATACAGATTCAGCTAGTTCTTCGCAGCCTGGGAACAATAAAATTCTCCCTATGGCAGCCAGATACTGGTGATGACATAGAAAGGTTCTGATCCAGAGGAGGATCAGAACCCTGGTCAAGGTGTGTATTGTGAGAAATAGAATTTACACTGACTGTGTAAATGTGACTTTGAAAGCTTCTGAATATCTCCCCTGAATATCCACTGATACATAAATGTCTTGAATTTAATGTTTAACTCGTTAAATCATGACTTACACTCTGTCCATCAAATGAATCTTGGGGAGGTGATGTAGGAACAGAATATCCTGTTGTTTCACCTTAACACATCCATGTTGATCTCATACTAACCTAGCATTATGGCGTCACCAGACAAGCAGCAGTCGGGGAACAGAGGTCACGCGGGGGGTCAGACCAAGATTTTTTTGCCAAATGCCGATTGTTAGAGTGCTGACCCGTGTTTGAAAAACTGCCATTAACCCGCTTATTTCAGTGGGAAGGAGGCGTAGCTATTTAAAACATTAGTATGTTAAAATAAGTGATATTAATTTTTGCAGTTTACAAGAGAGCAGTGACACACAATTATGACAAAATATGACCCCCTATTACACGGTTTAAATTTGTTTCCTGGCTGTAAAGGACATATTCTAAAAGGGACTATTATGATATGCTAGTTGATCATTTTTGTAATAATATTAATTTGCAGTCATAGTAAGAAAGTTTAGAACCTACCATAAGAATTCGCTGGATGAATTTTTGGAAGAACGGCGTCTCTCGAGCTTCCATTTTCTGTTGCCATTCCTCTCAGTACTGGAATTAAGTTCTTCCCATTTATCCAAAGACCCGATGGCAACTAGGGACAACATTTGACATATAACATCATCAGATTGATCACTTCTGCATAATAGTTCTCAAGCAGCCTCATTTGAATAAGCAAATCAAAACACAGTCATGTTTTGATGGTTGCAAAGAGCATAATCTATTAGTAAAATGTGACCTAGAAATTACCAATTATCTCATAAGTCTGACAAGTCCTAAGTGCCTCTGATGTCTCACAAACAAAAGAGGGGTTGATGTTTTTCAAGCCGTTTAATCATAAAAAGCTTCAGGACTTAATTCAATGTCAGTGTCATTCACTTTGACTTCCTGTACATTATTAACTTTTTCTTTCACCTTTCAGACTCCACATGCAAAAGTAATTGCCTGTTTCCTGCAAATGCCTTTTGAGATGATAGCTGTTGTTACCTTAAATTGGTTTAGCCCCGCTGTGGCCTATCCTGATCATGTTTGAGGTTGGAGAATAATGGAAATTATCGCTAAGGAGGTATGGAGGGAGAAAGGCAGAGACAGGTTTCTCACATTTTTTTGCTTTCAGAGCACAGCGAAATAAGACAATACAGAGAATTTATTAAACATTTTCCTTTCATTGAATAGATCAGGTAAATAAAAATAGATCCATGTTTTGATTTAAATTTATTATGTGGGCAAGAAAAAATTGTTTCTAATCATCAAATATCTCACATTATGTTGTTTGTATTTGTATTTGTTGGCCTTTTTAAGTAACCTATAGGCTGTTTGTCACCAATTAAAAATCAGCGGGGTCCGAATAAAGAAAATCATCAAGCAGTAATGGTTCGAAGACATTTTTATTACAATCTGGTACTTTGAACAGAATTTAACACTGAGATAAAATGCGTTTTTTTATGTATCCATGTTAAATCTTTAAATAAAAAAGATCAACAAAAAAAAAAAAAACTTTTTCCATTTTGAAATCTGAAGTTTTTTTTGAAGTACAAAGAGAACAACAATCGTTTATATTTTGCTAAAACACCTGAACTGACAGTTTTTTTTTTTTTTATGGCTTAATGAGAGCATTGGGTTTTAGGCTGCCCTGCAAGGCTTTAAAACCTGGGTTTGAATGACAACAAAGCCATTCTCAAGCCATTCCAGGCTCATTCATGAGCTTATATATTCCCAAAAACTAAGACCATTTGTTTAAATGATTGGATGAAAACTATTGGTACTTCAACATACCAGGAAGCAGATTTCTCATCTCGACAAAAATATTTATTTTAAACTAAGAGGCCTAAAAGTTTCATTAAATCAAGTCAAAAGAGAAGAGCGACTCTCACAACTTCAAAAGAAACTTCTCATCTCAGGCCTGGATGAAGAGCTGCTGAGTTTGGAAGCAGAGAACAAACATAGTTCATACAAACCATGTATGATCTGAATTATCCCTGTTTCAAAAATCCACAATAAAATGAAAATATTTGGGCAGAAACTGAACATATGCTGGCTGGATGATGGTGGGGATAATTTTAATATGTCATATTAAATTAAGCGTTAATTTCCGCATGTTTTGCTTCTGAATATAATAATAATATTGCGCATACTCTGCTTGGACTCCGAGGAAGTCGGAGCGGAGCAAGACGGGAGGAACAGCAGAGGCTGTAGGTGCTGCTTTGTGCAGGAGGTCTGGAGTGCAGCGGGGCGGAGTGGATACGGAGGATGTGGGAATTCGGGTTTAGACACTGTCATCGGACAATATGCACTAATTTATAAATGTTTTAAATCAGTTTGGGTCCAGATTAGCCAGCAGGTGGGTCAGGATCCAGACCGCAGTCCGCTAATCCGTGACCTCTGCTATAGGCACATATTTGATAAAATAATGCCTTTGGGACTGCATAGGTGTTCATTTGTTATGAAATACAGTTGTTTTCTTCCAACCTCAAGAAAAGAAATATGCGTTTAAAGTGGGGCTGCCTTTCCCATCTGGGTGCTGCCTATTTCATGATGTTGCTTTTTCATGTCACTTCTGAAGGCTGAACGAAGTCCGAGAAAGGAGCTGCATAAGGATTACTCAGATATGCATGAATCAAGGGAGATGCAACTTTTTGCTTAATTTTGATGAACAAATATCATTATACAATGTAACAAAGTTAAAGGCTAAAAAAGTAGATTTTTCTAAACTAATGCCCTTTAAAATAAAAATAAAAACCCTGGTTCATATAGAGGGGTTTCTTCACCTTTTTATTATAAGTTAAATAAGCTCAGGATTCTTGACTTTACCTGACTCGAGTGATGCCCTCTCTGGGTTTCTCATATTTGGTCCTGTCTGTTCAACTTCCACCTGAATCAACTCTGTCTCATCCGTCTTTTTCTTGTGTGAGCTGTTCTTTTGACCGTCACCACGGGACAACAAAGAACTTTTTTTGTCTTTGCTGTTCCTCCTCTCTCCTGGTTCACTGAGATCCAAAAGGTCCAGCGTTGAAGAAAGAACTGGAAAGAAAAAAAGAGAGGTAGTGTAAGGTTGGTAACAATAACCTTATACTAGTCATTGCAGACTTTTCAAATAGCTTGGTTTTTAATAAAAATAGTAATGACAATAAAAATACATTTAATTATAGCGCCTTTGAGGACACCCAAGGACACTGTACCACAAACAATCAAATACACAATATGATACAATATACACTATATTAAAAACAGGTGGTATGCAGTCTGGAACAGTAATGTGTCAATATTATGAATATTATTTTGAGTGAATTCTAGAGTTTGGGAGTGGAGCAGGAGAAAGCTCTCCTCCCCATGGTGATAAGGCTGACAGTAGGCTTAACAAGGTGGATGGAAGAGGGCGATCTAAGGGAACGGGCAGGGATCGCAATCTGAAGGAGGCCTGATAGGTATGGGGGAAGTTATAAACCGAAGTTTATTAAGAGATTTCTGGGGAAGACCAAAAAGAAGAGAGTTGCAGTAATCAATACGGGAGGTGAGAAAGCTAAAGACAAGAATACGATGAATGTTTTGTAGGTGAAAATATGCAAAACCAGTAATATTAATGATGTAGGAGGTGAAGGACATAATGCTTTCAAGGATGAAGACACACCGCTGAAAAAAACAGTGAGAAAATTAAAAGCAAAAAGCTCGCCATCAAAAATGTTTCTGGAGTCTCTGAAAAACTCAAGAGGATTTTCTCCAAATAAAAAATCCCAGTACATTTCAAACCAAACAAGATGCTTAAACAGAGAGTAGTGGATCCTAAAGACGAAACCTCCACATCTAAGATGAGAGGAGTGGTGTATGCAGCTCAGGGCAGTGAGGAATGCTCAGATCTTTATATTGGAGAAACCAAACAACCTCTCCACAGACGCATGGGCCAACACAGAAGAGCAACCTCCTCCAGACAAGACTCGGCTGTACATCTACTCCTTATGAACAAAGGACATTCTTTTGAGGACCAGAATGTTCACATTTTGGTAAGACAGGTGGTTTGAAAGGTGTGTGAAGCAAGCCATTTATGAAGCGAGCCATTTATGCTCTACACTTGGAGAATAAGATCTGGGATTGGGGCACGTGCGAAGCTTGTGTGGAGTAGTGATGGATCCAGCAACACTGATGCGTTGGAGCATGCTTGGAGCTCATAGAGCAAAGCACTATGTCATTGCACATAACTTGTCAAAAAGTCACAGGACCAATACAGGAGCTGTTTCTAACTGACTGATGCACTAAACTGTGTTTATAATTTATCATTAAAACAATCAAGCATGGAGCAGTCTAAAGGCAAAAGTAACATTTGAGCATTTTTGGATCATTTTGATCTCATATTTGTTTTAAGTTTCTCGTGGTGTCATCCTATTCCTCTAAGTCATCTGTGAAGTTAGGAAACTGAGTCTGGAATCATTTTCTTGCAAGATAATATTGAATTTTATTTATCGTTCTTTGGACGGAGAGGGAGATAGAGCTCTCTCTGGCTTAACCATCCTATATGGTTATTCCCAAGAAAAACACTTCCGTTCATCAAGGACATGAATTTCAGCCATGGCATGAAGGAGGCTGTGTGAACTCATTATCTCTCATGACCTTCCCTTCACCCTTGTCTAGAGTAGGGCGGCATCTGCTTTCTGTCCCCCTAAACAGTATAGCATAGTGAATTATATAGGATTTCTCTATCATTACTCCTATTCAAACAGGCACACTTAAAACATTTCATCTCACGAAATAGGCCAAGGAAAAATATGCTCTCACACATCACTCTTAGTTTACTGTTTTTATTGTACTTATTAATTTAAATATATATTTTTTAAATCCTAGTTGATAAGCATTGTTTCAGGAGTTGGTTGGAGGTTGGTTGGGGACCCTAATGCAGAGACCAGGAGGCAGAGGTGAGTCTTGCACATGTAATGGACAACTATAATGAGAACAAAAATAAGATTACAATAGGGAAAACTCATGTGGGAAGCCAGAGACGAGAGAACAACAAAAGAACAAACCAGGACTGAGTGACTGCAGAGGTGGTGTATATATTGGGAGCCTGAACCAAAAAAACAAGCTAATCAGCAGATTGGGAGCAGGTGTGGGCAAGACTAACTAGGAGGAAGCCAAGGGCAAAGGAAAACAAGCACAAGGGGGCAACAGAGGGTAACTAAAGAAGTCATCACTGGTAGATCCTCATTAGTGTTGAGGTAAAGAGAGGCGTTGCTTGCCACACATCTTGTTTTGGTGCACAGAGAATGCTCAATATCTCCACCCAGAGGTGGAAATATTTCTTATTGCTACATAAATATTTTTAAAACATAAAAATTATGTGCAAATTAAATATAAGCTTGCTACACAACTAAAGGTACAGTGTATCAGACCATCAAAACCACCTGAATCAAACCTAAAGTAGACTGAGCCCTTCTAGGATGGCCAAGCTCCTCACTCTATTTTTAAAGAAGTGCCTGGTCGCCATGCAGAAGAAGTTAATTTCAGCCTCTTATAACTGGGCTCTTGTTCTTTCAGCCATGATCCAAATTTCACCCATTGGTGACCATAGGAGCTTAGAACGACCAGTAAACTGAGAGATGAGCCTTTTAGCTTTTATATTACAGCGAGGAGCGGCACTAATTTGTCTATCAATATTTAACTGGTACTCCTTTAATACATTTGATAAAAAGAGAAAGGCAGGTTCTTCAGGAGCTCCTATTGCCATATAAGAAGCATATATTAATGAATACTAATGTTGATTTAATTCAAAATTTAATATATTCTCTTTCAAACAGCTTTTTGTAATTATTTTCTTTTTCATATCAATTCTCTTGCTTCATTTTTTCTATTACTTTTTTGCAGCTGGTAAAGAAAAAAAACAGTCATAAAATAAAATGATACTCCTATTAAATCCAGATTAGTGAACTGGTGATAATTGAGGCATTTCTCTTTCATCCCCAAGGATTCTGATTGTGTGCCTCAGTTCATAACTGCAGGCATATGTCTGAATAACTGGCATGTTTCTGTTTCATGACAACCAACCAGAGAGCATTTGCTGAATGAAATCTGTTTGTAATTAGAGACTGTTCTCATGCCTTGTGCTTTTTAGATGATGTGCATAATTACAAATCAAAGGAGACAGACTCAGGAGGGTAGTTGTCTGAACTGTTTTCAATGTTCTCAAAAAGGTACAAGCAGCTAAGGAAAAGACAGTGATGTCAAAAATCTAATTTCTTCATGAGACTGGATAAATACTTTCTTTGGCTCCCACTTTGCTGTTAGGTGGTTTCCTTGCAACATTTTTGCTCATATAGATTAAATTATGTACTTCCGTTTGGTCCTAAAAGCATGCTAGTGTCAAGTTAGTGCAGTCTGGCACTAATGCATTAAAAAAAATATATTGTAACAGGGCCATATTACAAGATAAGTATCTCAAGCTACATCTGTCTTAGCACTAGAAACCAAAGAGCTGTAGAGCTGCATAACGTACTGAATCGCGATAGATATATTAATATCTGACTGTGCAATATTGCAAGGAGAGTTTGGACACCATATTCTTTTCTTTGCTTCTGTGGGGCAATCTGTTTAGCTGGTAACGAAAGGATGGTGGCTTAATCCCATCCAAGGATGTGCATTTTCCATGGGTGATGTTGTGGCCTAAAGGTTAGAGCAGAGTGCTTGTGTTCTCAAGGTGGTTGCAAGTACCCCCACAATCCCCACAGACTGCAAGTCTGGGTCCCTAAACTAAACCTTTAGCCTCTGACTGCTACCTAGGTGTTGTAAGAGATACTAACTCTAGGAAAGATGGGGACAATGGTTAATTTTAACAAACAAAAGACTTAGGAAAAAGATTATTAAGAGTGATTATTGTGGTTTATTTCTAGTAACAGTATAGCTATTTTCATATTGATATTTTCCAGAATTATGCAGCCCTACTCATAAGTATTTTTGCTGTATTTTTCTGTTTAACAACTGTAGGAATTATAACTTTTAACTTTCAAAATGCATATTTGGTTTTCAGATGCAATTTCTGTTTTATTTGATTTAGATGTCTTTAAACCAGGAAGCACAAACATTTGGCTTATATAGGAGATATTTACCGTATAAACTGAAGAGATTATATGAATTAAACCAAGCTAGAGTTTAAAGAGATGGTAATAATTAAGGAGTTGTTTAATAATCTCCATACATAACTTTTACTTCTCTTGAATGATTAAGTTGCTTCCCCAGTGAATTACTTTTGATTTTAACATGGGGGGCAGCACACTCTACATGGATAACCTATCTTTCATTTTTGCTCCATATAAGGACAATCAACTCATTAATGAGGCAGGAACCACAGGCAGTTCTTATTGTACATTTTGCACTAACATATTAACTTATTTAGGTTCCATTTGAAAAGTCGTCATCAAGCTGCTTGTGAATATAGAAACAACTAACAAATAGTAGTCTATATTAGAAATCACATTTATCATTATATTTACATTCTAGAGGATACTTTAATTGCAACTTTCCCCCCTTAATCTAACCACAGAAAATAATTTAATAAAAATAATTCCATAATCGTAAGACATCGAGTTTATTCTATATAATTACGAGACCTTAATTTTTCTTCCCCAGAAGGTCTCTGGCAAAAGTGGACAAAACTCTTAGCCATGATTTGTTTAAAGGTGTGTCAAATTCACCACCACGCAAATATATGTAAATGTGTTGCATGGTACTGAGGGATGGGGTTAAAGTAAGTAAAGCTACGTCTGAGTACAAAATGTTTTAAGGACAACTCCTCTGAATCGGCTGAATAACTGTGTAAATCAGAGAATGATAATATAAATTATGGCATGGGGTGTCAACACTTTTTGGTCCTGGAATCCAAGATGAAGGGTCAAGCACCTTTCACTGCTTTCCCCAGTGATGAAAAGGACGATGTTTGAAGCAACCAATTTAAAAAAGAATGAGGTTCTGACAAAGGAACTAATATAAGACATCAGCTTCATCTCCTCTCAGCTCCCTCTGCTTTCATCAGCCTTAGCTGTTCCTTTTCTTGACCTTACTGTTCATACATGTTTTTTCCCCCTCTCCATATAACCTTTTTATAACTAGTTTCTATGCTATGCCCTTTTGTTTACTCATCTTTTTTCTCGTGCTGTTCTGTAGGGATTTGTCTTTCGTTAGAATTAGATTTATTTTTTCACAATACACCTCATAGCAAATGCTTTTTTATCTTCTTTTCTAGGAATTAGATTCTTAAGTTTATGCTAGCAGCAGAAGGAGCACCAGGAGGCTCTGCAACAGAACGCTGAGAGGTTGCAAAAATGTCAAGCCATATTTTACTACGCTAAACCAATATTAGTTAGCAGACAGTTTAGAGATGACACATCAACTGTTAAAAGTGGTTCAACAAATTATCATTTGGCAGATGGGAGGACATTTTGATCAATTACCCATCCAAACTAGCATGGTAGATGATATTTGTTTAAATCTTTCAATATTTTTAAACCTGTTGCAAAGAAGGGGGGGATTTTCTCCCTTTACAGATTTCTACTGTTTTCCCTCTTCTTAGTCACCAATAATTGCTTAGAACATTGCAACTTGTACAGTATTCATGTGGACTGAAAACAAACAAAAAAAACCCCACTTAATCTAAGAATTGGGTTCATATGAAGGTGTTGCAGCAAAAAAAAAAAAAATTCTTAAAACAATTTTAAAGGTATTAAATAGGGGAAAAATGTCACATTTTAAAAGCTCTTTTTCTAACAAGTTACTTTAAGTCAGGGTTACTTTGAAAAAATAACAGACCATCTTCTGGACAGCTTCAAATGTTATTTACTTCTTTAAGTTTAATATTGGCATGTTACACACAGAAAAATAAAATAACTAAAAAACCCACACAGAAACTAATAAGCTTATAAATATGAGCCAGGAAAATAGTTATAGCTAGTGTTGGATTGAAAATGACAATCCTTTTCTAAGAGGAGGCACATCTGCCCCACCTCAAAGGCAGAATCCATCACTGGCTGCAACACAAATTAATTTGGAAACAAAAAAAAAAAAGCTTTTTTCTTTTATTACATGTAAAATATGTGAAAATATGTAGTGTAAGTTATAACACTAACTGGTGTTCAAATAACAGATATTTGATACATTCAAACAGGAGAAAAACTAATATCAGATGGTTGATAAAAACATATGAGTTGAAAGTGGCTCCCACCTTATCACTAGAGTCCTTCGCGTATTGTGTGTTATCAGTAATTGAACAGAGTGAAAGGAAGAGCTGTACCGGCTGTGTTGGAAGTCACTGGGCGAGAAATCCCATCACATTTGGTCTCGCAGAGGAAATCGTCAATGGAAGGGCTTAATAGCGGCCGACTCTCTTGTTGCTCGCTCACCAGCTGTAAGGACAAATACATGAGACAGTTCAGGCTTTCACTCGGCCTGTTTCTGTGCAAGTCCTGTTCAATCCCTTGCAGCTTTGCTAACATGAAGTGAAGTTCGGCTGTTTGTACAGCAGTCACATGATAGCAATTCCCCTTATTACAGAAATACCTGCATCAAAAAATAATTTTTTTTTAAGTGGCTGTGATGGACCAGGGAGGGGCTAAAGGGACAAA
This sequence comes from Cyprinodon variegatus, assembly GCF_000732505.1. Taxonomy (NCBI): domain Eukaryota; kingdom Metazoa; phylum Chordata; class Actinopteri; order Cyprinodontiformes; family Cyprinodontidae; genus Cyprinodon; species Cyprinodon variegatus. Next base: position 47,631 of record NW_015151047.1, read on the forward strand.
TACAGTTGGTTTTTCATTTATTTTGCTTTACTTTTTCTGCAGAGTGATGTCACTTGAAAATATAGTTTTCGGTATTAATAATTAGATCTTAATTGTACATTATATATACAGGTAAAAAAAATGTTCACCCCAAATTCTTTTAGTCTATAAATCACCGATCAGTACCTAAAAACAGGGTGATTTGTTGTTAGTGTATCAACCTCCTAAACCACTCAGGTTGTCTAGTTTAAGTCTACTCTGTACATAGGGTGGCCATTTCTATAGCACCAAAAAGGAGGACATTGTGCGGCATATCAATAAATTACTAAGGTGTACAAGAATCGGGTAAAGTCACATTTATAGCACAATTCTTAGTAGTTTAAAGAGGATGCTTGTGTAGCTGAATAGAACAAAATATTAAAGAAATGTAAAAAAGAATTGGTTCCCAGCATTTGTATTTATTTAATACATTGTGGTGTTTAAAAAGTGACATTTTTTTGACAAAAACTGCAGAACTGCTGCAATTGATCATAAAGCAGTTGTTTG